>NC_140927.1:28320338-28518131 GCF_045865225.1 Trachurus japonicus | reverse complement strand
GGACCCTAAACTGTCACACACACACACACACACACACACACACACACACACACACACACACACACACAAAGTCAAACAGGATTGCAGATGGTCTGAACATATGGAGTCAGTGCTGGAATTTCATTTAACTCTGTACTTTCTCTGGATTAAATTTATTAATTAAATGTATTGATTTTTCACTATAATTTACTAGTTATAGCATAAGCCTATATTGTCAATCCCCCTATAAACCCCATTCCGATTTGATATCACAACTTCACAAAGTTGAAGACACCTGCTGCACCTAGTCTAATCTTTGTATGACTGAATTATTCTGCATAAGACCCTGACTAATACTCATAGTAATGCTGCATTAGCATCAAAACAAAGTAGGCTAAATAAAAAATGATCATACATATGTAGTCTAAGAAAAAAAGTGGAAAAGTCAGGGGCCCACTTTAGTATTCTTTCAGGGGCCCCAGAATTCCTAGCAACGGCCCTGATTATCTGACTAACTTGCTTATTTCAAGTGGACCGGCGGATCAGCTGGTGTGCAGTGCACGCTGTATAGCCTCTCCCACTCTCCATCGTGCTGTACGTCTTCACAAGACACAGGTCGACGTGTGTGGGGTGAGATGGAAATAAGAGCAGAGCGCACCTTCGCTCTCATGTGGAGTTCCATATTTTGAGTTCCATATTAAGACAGGTGCGTCGGTGCCAGTAGATCATCACGGAATCGCGCGTCAGGCATTTGGCTCTCCTAATGGGAATGGCTGGTTTGACGTGACTTTATCATTAAAAGTAAAAAAAAAAAAAGAGAGAGAGAGAGAGAGCTGTCAACCACTAGACGCGTCAGGTCAGCATAGCGCAGGGGGAGGGATATTAGTATTCTGTGGTGAAAAATAGACTCATTCATGAAATTTTATTGAGAATTTTACAGAGGTGCACAGCGCATGTTTACGGTGTCCGGCGACTCTGACCCCTACACCGCAGCAGCCAGCAACAGACTTTTACAAAATAAAAGCATGTGAGCAACATGCATTAATGCGCAGTAAAATAAATGTCGGCGTTAATAGTTTAATGAGTTGCCATAACGCAACTTGCACAGCCCTAATAAATACACAAATGTAGCCCGTGGTTCTGAGACGTGACTCGCTGTGGTCACTAGAAATTTATTTATTTATTTGCGGATCGGGAGTGAATGAGCAAGCCAGAGATGCACAGCAGATTTCATGGTTGCCGACTGGCAAAAACTGAAAGAGGGGCTTGTACATAACTGTTTATATTACAGGTTTCACACAAACAAACAAAAAACATCCAGTAGCCTATGTTAAGTCTCAGCTGTGCCATGGCGAGGGCGCACGATGCACATGTGGTTTTAATTTATGAACCTCATAATTATTTCTCTTTCCTCTTGTTTGAATATAAGGGCGGTCACTTAGGACCACACTTTCATTTTACACATACAGTCTCATGCGTGTATAATCACGGACATGTTGGCATGTTGTTTATTTATTCGTTAGGGTTTATTTGCGCACCGTATGCTTCAGTGTTAACATTAAAACCACCACAAGGCAAACATTTACTAGAATGCAAATTCTGTAGACAGGTAAACTGCGAGTGATATACATTTTTATTTGTGCTCTGTCTGTGTTTATTTATCTTTGAAGCTACATATAGATCGCCTGTTTTGGAGGCAATTATAGCAATTCATCTGAGGGAAAAAAGAAAGGAGGAGGAAAAGTGATTGACAGATTAACTCGGGTCAAAATCACTGCTCCTCCCCGTGGACAAAGGCGACACTGCAGCTGATTTTCACACGGGCTGCAGAGGGGCGTTAACAGTCGTGGCTGCGTTCACTACGTCATCGCGGGGGATTAAATTATCGCCACGGGCCAAGCGGGAGCCCGTCACGGACCCGCCACGGACCCATCACGGTCCCGCAGTGGTCCCGACAGGGACCAGGGGGAACTTCTAGGTGGCTACATCTGTATATCATTAACATGTATAGTCTGGAAACGAGCGGTAGACCTCGGCTCAATCCAGGGGGCGGGATGAAGGCTGTCTTTCAAATTGCCTCTGCATGCAATAGTGTAGCGCTACGACTAATCAGAGCAAAGAGGATAGCCTGACAAGCCAATTAAAATGCATGTCGTCATCGCATTAAGCCCGCCCAACGACCCGCTACACAGAGTGCTGTGATTGGTGAACACAATCGGTGTTCGAGACTCAAAAAGTTCCTATGGTTCGTTTCTAGACCCACCTACAGAGCAAATATTTTTGCTGCCGGTAGGGTGCGTCTAGATTTCTAGGCTAGTCTTCTGTGGCTTCAATACCAAAATGAAATCTTCATACAGTGCAAAGACCAATGAAAATGGTCTGCAGCACCAACCATGTGCTCTCCTCTCAAAACGGAAAGTGAAACTTAACTAAATGGGAGTTGAGACTGCATTCACCCTTGCTTCCATAGGGGGCAGTATAGCATCAGACAGCTTGGCATTCAGAGGACAGTTATTATTTCATAGTGTGGTGAATGCGCAGGTCACAACTTCTCCACAAGAGCGTTTTGGAGTTGTTGGATTGTTTATAGGGAAAACCGAAAGTATTGTGTGCCGCGTCACTGTGTCTCTCTCTCAAAACAACATTCACTGACAAATAATGATTATAGGGATTATGGGAATGGGCAAATTTAGCAAAATGTTGAACTATCCCTTAAATTTTAGCATGGCCTTCGATTAAAAACTTGCCGACAAGTCACCACAATTTTTTAATCTAAGGCCATGCTGGAATGAAAGCATTTTGGAATTTCCTCGAGGCCAACTGGAAGTCCTCCTCCATGGCCTCTCCGAACTTTTCCCAGACCCGAGTTTTTGCTTCCGTGACCGCCCGGACTGCCGTTCGCTTGGCCTGCCGGTACCCGTCGGCTACCTCAGGAGTCCCCCGAGCTAGCCAGGCTCAGTAGGACTCCTTCTTCAGCTTGACGGAATCCCTTACTTCCGGTGTCCCCCACCGGGTTCGGGGATTGCCGCCGCGACAGGCACCGGAGACCTTATGGCCACAGCTCTGGACGGCTGCGTCAACAATGGAAGTGGAGAACATGGTCCATTCGGACTCAATGTCTCCAGCCTCCCTCGGGATCCGGTCAAAGCTCTCCTACTGCTGTTCGGCCCGTAGGCCGAGACAACGGTGAGAGACCTATCCCCAACCCGAAGGCGCAGGGAAGCGACCCTCTCGTTCAGCGGGGAGAACTCCAACACATGGCGGCTGAGCTGGAGAGCTATGAGCAAGCCCACACCAGCTCGCCGCCTCTCACCGCGGGCAACTCCAGAGTGGAAGAGAGTCCAGCCTCTCTCAAGGAGTTGGGTACCGGAGCCCAGGCTGTGTGTGGAGGTGCACCAACTCAGGCTCTTTCCCCCCAGCGAGGTGACATTCCATGTCCCTAAAGCCAGACTCGTTGTCCGGGGATTGGGTCGCCGGAGCCCCCACTCACGACTGCCACCCAAATCACATGGCACCGGCCCCTTATGGTCCTTAAGGTGGGCCCACGTCGCTTGTTCGGGCTGTGCCCGGCCGGGTCCCGTGGGCCAAGACCCGGCCACCAGACGTTCGCCTGCGAGCCCCGACCCCAGGCCTGGCTCCAGGGTGGGGCCCCGGTGACGCCGATCCGGGCGACGTGAACGTCCTCGATATTGTTCCACTCATAAGGGGTTTTGGAACCGCTCTTAGTCTGACCCGTCACCTTGGACCTGTTTGCCTTGGGAGACCCTACCAGAGGCATTAAGCCCCGACAACATAGCTCCTAGGATCATTCGGGTGCTCAAACCCCTCCACCACGGTAAGGTGGCGGTTCAACCCCTGGTTCAGAAAATCTGTTAAACACATCTAAATCAATTCTTCTAAATCAATTCTGGAGGCTAAGAGATGCATTTTGGATGTTTTCTAGAAGGGTCAGCAGCTTCCTATTAATACACGTCACATACTTACAGAGTTCTGATTAGATCACGATGAGGTATGAACACTAGTGTAGAAAAAAAGCGAGAAGAGTGAAGTCTGCACACTGTATAAAGCTCCTCAAGTGTTTATTGTAGATCGTTTCGATACTTCGGTAAATTCACAGCTAAGAAACACTAGTGTTCACAATAGTGGGGTAGAGCATGCACATCCAAACGTGTTACAGGTGCAGGACTAACAAACAAAATCGACTTCGAAAGAAAGAAGAGTGAAGTCTGCACACTGTATAAAGCTCCTCAAGTGTCTATTGTAGATCAACGTTTCGATCACAGTGGATCTTCCACTGTGGAACAGCAGTTTTTTGGGGGGACGTTTGGAATAGTGGTGTTTTGGAGTGGAGAGCTGTCCCTGTCATAATCATAGTAGGGGGGGGGGGGGTTGTGTGTGTGTGTGTGTGTGTGTGTGTGTGTGTGTGTAGATGCTGAACCTAAATCTTAATTTACAGCTTACTAATGCACTTCCTTTAATCAAAAGCAGCAAAACAACTCCCATTCCATTTCAGTGGCTTGCCTTGATGACAGCGGGTTTATTGCGGGAGTGAACCCGCTGTCATCAAGGCAAGCAGTCGCTCCTGCAATAAACCCCCAATATGACCCTTTTTTGTAAAAAGGTCCGATGTTCCCCTTCTTTCCCAAAATGAGTCCTGTGTTCTCCGGGCGCAATAGGCTGTTGCGGGTCGATAGACTCTCTCTACTTATCTGGACTCTCTATCTATCTAGCCTGTCTAGCCTCTACCTCTACCTGATTAATCCAGGTGTGTCTGACCATTGTGAGTACTCAGACACACCTGGATTAATCAGTTTGTCCAATAATGTCCTCCCGGTGGGACATGCCCGGAACACCTCACGAGGGAGGCGTCCAGGGGGCATCCTATACAGGTGCCCGAGCCACCTCAGCTGGCTCCTCTCGATGTGGAGGAGCAGCGGCTCTACTCCGAGCTCCTCCCGGGTGACAGAGCTCCTCACCCTATCTCTAAGGGAGCGCCCCGCCACCCTGCGGAGGAAACTCATTTCGGCCGCTTGTATCCGGGAGTTCATGACCATTTACCGGTCGATCTACGTTCCCACCAACTCTGTAATAAGAAACATATATTATCTAATAAAATAACCCCACTGTAAAAAAAAAAAAAAATTAAAAAATAGTCCCACCTCCCCAGACCTTAGCACTACATGTCATCTACCTCTGCTTTTTTTCAGATGAAAGTCACTGCTCAATCCACTCATCCCCAGAGGTACGGTGTGATGTAATCAGGCTTCTGATGAATAGTTAAAATTTAAATATGGGAGGGGAGGAAGAAAGAAATAAATGATCTGCATGACAAAGAAAGCTTTGAGAAAGCTGTCAGAGCTCAGCAGCTTCTCCTCTCTCTGAACATGGACGTTCTGGAGGAAGATGAACTCTGCTTCCCAGAGCTCAACAATTCCTGCAGGAGGACGGCACCCTCTCCAACTGAGGCTACACTCATTTACACGCTGCTGTCCCTCATCATTGTGCTCACTGTGGTTCTGAACCTGCTGGTCATCATCTCTATCTCCCACTTCAGGCATAATATTTCTCTACATGGCCTACAAAATGTCTGTTTTTTCGTTCATGCTGTGCATCATACTGTGACATTTGAACTAATGATGAAAATGTTTATGATTTACAGGTTTCAGTTAGAGTTGCTTATTTGAAAATGTTCTTACAACTGTAATGATGCAGTTTTGATATTCTCTCTTTTCAGGCAGCTCATCACCTCTTTCTCCCATTTCAGGCAGAGATACATATTTCTCAGAATGATGTACAAAATGTTTATATTTTTGTTTCTTCCATGCAACATAATGTGACATTTAGGTTACTGGGTTGAAGAATTCACAGAAATAATGTTATCTTGTTGAATTCATTCTAGTCATTTGAAAATGCTTTTACAGTTTTAACACTGATGTGTTTCAACATATAAACATTTCTTTCACAACTGCTGCATTTAACAGTGTGTTCACTGTTGATATTTTCTCTTTTTAGGCAGCTTCACACCACCACCAATCTCCTCCTCCTCTCTCTGGCTGTTGCAGACTTCCTTGTTGGTTTGATGCAGATGCCATCTGAAATCCTCCTCATGCAGAGCTGCTGGATCCTGGGTGATGTTATGTGTGTTGTGATTTACTTTGTAAGTTACCTTGTTGTCAGTGTTTCAGTAGGAAACATGGTGCTCATATCAGTTGACCGCTATGTGGCAATTTGTGACCCCATGTTTTATTCTACCAAAGTTACTCTGAGGAGAGTTCAGTACTGTGTTGTTCTCTGTTGGATGTTTTCTGCTGTGCACAGTAGTTGGATGATGAGGAATTACCTCAAACACCCAGACAGGTATAGAATCTGTCATGGAGAGTGTATAGTGATAAGTGATCATGCTGAAGGAATTGTTGATCTTGTTGTGACCTTTTTAGGCCCCATTCTCGTCATTACAATTTTGTATCTTAGAGTATTTGTGGTGGCTGTGTCTCAGGCTCGTGCCATGCGCTCTCACATTGTAGCTGTCACACTTCAGCATTCAGAGACTATAAAAAGTAAGAAATCTGAACTAAAAGCAGCAAGGACTCTGGGTATTGTAATATTAGTGTTTATTCTGTGCTGCTGTCCATATTATATTGTTGCTATTGTAATTGTGAACAGCTCAGTAGGGACATCATCTACAGCCACTGAGACTTGGTTGTTGTATTTCAACTCCTGTCTGAACCCTGTGATCTATGTTTTTTTCTACCCCTGGTTCCGAAAAGCTATTAAAAACATTATTACACTTCAGATACTGCAGCCTGGCTCCAGTCAGGCAACAATAATGTAGAAAGTGACAGACAAGCTGAGATCTGAAATTTCTGTGTCATTGAAAGTGACATTGTTCTTATCTATCTTGTAATTGTGCAAAGTATGGGGAATTAACATTAATAGCATTAACATGGAGAAAAAAAACAAAAAAAAAACACTGTATGGTGGTTAAATACAAATTTATTTGAAGCCCAGCTGTCTTCTGCAGCAGAAAGCCTAGCCTGTAATGTGTCAAAGGATCAGTATGTTTTTGTCACATTTAATACTGTCATTACTTTCTTTTTTAATTATGCCATTACATTTGTATGGATTATAATTTGTCAAACATACCTGATGATTTGACTGATTTCGTCAGTATAAACTGTTGTTCCCCTCCACCCTCCCTCTGCAGCTAAAGCCTCACTGTCCTGTGTATTGATGAAACCATGACACTGTCGCTGGTGCTGAAATAACAGTGCTACACCAACACCTCCCCTGGTGTGAAATTGTCAAGTTGCAAATATCAAGTTCTCTCAGGATATTATAAGACATATTGTAGTAATGTTCACAGCAACCATATTTTCCTTAAGAAGTAGTTGCTGTTAAGAGTTAAATGCTGTGTAGTAATGCTTGAGTTTCATCACAACAGCAAGTAGAATTTAAGAAAATACAGGCAAATAGACAACACACCAACAACTTCAGAAAACATCTTTATCAGTTTGAATGAGAAAAAGATGTTAAAACCACTAGGACTCTTTGTAGATCTAGTCAAATTACCCAACAGTCTCTCTCTTTCTTTCTTTTTTTTCTCTCTGACAGAAATCCTCTGCTGTCATGACTGGGCCTCCCAGAGGGACGGCTTCTCTCAGCAGTACAAGGGGTTTGCCCACTGCCTTTACAGAGCATGAGAAAACAATTCCCCACTGAGATGAGGTTTTCAAGTTTTCAAAGACTTTCTCAAAAAGCTGTAATTGCTTGTAACTTTACAATATAGAGTGATTGGCAAAGCACAAGAAATGGCCATGGTGCTCCCTCTACAGGCAGCATATTATATATTCAACCCAGTAGTCCTGTCCTAAGATCTGCACTGTACATGTTTATAGAACATAACAAGCCGCAAATCAGTGTTTAGTTTGAAGGAGCCTTGTAATATTGAGTATGTACTGGTTTCAGCCAGTCGTGTATGTTTTTAATCTTTTTATTAAACTTTGCTTTGATCGTTAAGTCATACTTAACATTGTCAACAGGTAAGATCATTTGTGTGAGAAATGTGAAAATTGCAGACTCAGTTTGATCTTGTTAAGCTTGAGAAACACTAGTCAATGAAACACAAGGGTACTAGAAACACATTGATAGACAGGCTGATGTAGCTAAAGAGTGACATAATCAGGCTTCTGAATGAATGAGTAAATTAATTGATAATTCACCCATCTTAACAACTCCTGCAGAAAGACAACGCCCTGCTGACTGAGGCCACACTGATTTGGCTGTTGTATTTCAGCTCCTGTCTGAACCCTGTGATTTATGTCTCTTTCTACCCCTGGTTCAAAAAATCAATTAAACACATTGTTACACTTAAGATACTGTAGCCTGGCTCCAGTCAGGCCAGGTTAATGTAGTAAGTGATGCGATGAGTGAAACCAGTCATTTTCCTGTGATGAGGGACATGGACCACAGCCTCCTGAATGTTCATTGCTCAGCATCTGGACTATTAAATAAAATGTCTACAAAGTCCTGTGTGATCAAAAATGAATTTACAAACACACTTGTCTCCACCGAACAGCCTGAATATTTCACTCTTTCTGTTTGTGACTGTATATCTCTGTAATCTGACAACCAAAATCCTGTTTGGATGTCTATAGTAAGACCTTAAACCTCATTCCTGAATGAGAACCACCCTAACCCCCTTACCACTGTTATCCACTAATAATAACAGGATATGATAAATAGTGGTAACTAAACATTACTCTAGTTCTACATAGCGCTAATATGGGCTTTGTCAATGTTTCAAGCCAATCAAGGCTTTACCACAATATTCTTGGACTGATCATTGCCCTCACAAAACCAGGGGATAAGAACTGCCAGACGTCCAGCCAATACAACTGTAACACATACCCCACTCATCTCCTTTGGAACACTTCAATTAATACCAAAAAGAAAACCAGCTAGTGCTGCATTTAGACATACCCCTGACCTATCATCAATAAAAGACTAACTCCATTTCGTACCTGTTGTGACCTCTCATGGCCTCCACAGCAGAAATGGAGGCCCTTAAAGATTGATGTTAAGGGAAACCAATATTAACCGCTAAAGGCCAGAACAAGGCTAGTCCAACAGCTTGGGCACCACCCACCTAATGACCCTGACACACCTACTACATACCAGCCAAACGGAAACTCCCCACACAGAATGAGACACCAAACCAGCAGCCATATCTTTGAAGAAGGAGAACAGGATGCAGCCATACAGAGATAATCAGCTGATGATAACCCAGTCAAATATGTAATTAGGCCCAAAGGATTGGTACAATCCTTTGGGATATGGTCTCATATCCACAATGAATTACATCACAAGTCTAATAAGCAAAATGTTGAGCTCCAGCTCACAGCTAACTGGACTTCCCATAAACCTATGTCCTCCTTAGCCTACATGACTGTCAGTTTAAAGGAGGAGGTCTATTTGTCCTGACCATCTCATGCAATCCACAGAAGCAAGTTCTGCATTGGTGCCCCAACACCGTTCTATGTACAACTGTTTGTACAACCTTTTTCAATAAAGTTAATTGAAAAGAAAAATAGTGCCCGAAAACCATATGGTCATGGTTACAATAATAAATTCAGCTTATGTCATTGTTTGGTTTGGTTTGGTTAAAAGCCAGCTGCCTGCTAGCATTGGGCCTGCTAGCCACCACTCCAAGCTTGTGCCTGCTGTGCTGCCGCAAACATTTCCTGCTCTGGCTGGGCCGCAGCCTTCATGTCCCCCTTCAGCTGGCCGCAGCCTTCAAGTACCCCTCTGGCTGGGCATCAGCATCCATGTCCCCTATCTGCGGTGAGGCAGTCGGTGGTCCAGCCGACTCCTGCTCCCCGTGCCTCGTCAGTGGTCCGACCGACTCTTGCTCCCCGTGCCTCGTCAGTGGTCCGGCCGACGCCTGCTCCCCTTGCCTCGTCAGTGGTCCGACCGACTCTTGCTCCCCGTGCCTCATCAGTGGTCCGGCCGACGCCTGCTCCCCGTGCCTTGTTGGCAGTTCGGCCAACTCCAGTGCTGCAGCTCCCCCTGGCACCCTCTTCAGAGCTGCAGCGTCCTCCGGCGTCGGGGGTCCCGGCAGACGCCACTCCCGTTCCGGCGTCGGGGGTCCCGGCAGATGCCACTCCCGTTTCGGCGTCGGGGGTCCCGGCAGACGCCACTCCCGTTCCGGCGTCAGGGGTCCCGGCAGACGCCACTCCCGTTCCGGCGTCGGGGGTCCCGGCAGACGCCACTCATGTTCCGGCGTCGGCGATCCCGGCGCCACCCCTGTTCCCTGTGTCCAGCAGGAGGCCTGTCCTGCTCCTGATTCCAGTGTCCAGCAGGAAGCCCGTCCGGCTCCTGAGGACAAAACAACTCTGTCTCGTAATAAGAAATATATATTATCTAATAAAATAGCCCCACTTTAAAAAATAAATAAATAAATAAATAGTTCCACCTCTCTGGACGTTAGCGCTGCATGTCGTCTACCTCTGCTTTTTTTCAGATGAAAGTCACTGCTCAATCCACTCATCCCCAGAGGTGAAGGTTAATCATGTGAACTGATGACCTTATATCTTTTAAGAAGCACATTCAGAATGTTGCAAAAAGTTGTTAAAGGGACAACGAGGAGTTTTGGAAAAGCGAAGCGTTTTCACACTACATGTATGAGCCTCCGCGCACACCGTGAAATTCTTTGACCGGCGCAAGGCAAACTCATGTTTTCATTCAACAATAATTAAAGTCAGAGGTTCGAAGACGATCAGATACCGTCGTAGTTCCGACCATAAACGGCGATTCTGTGGCGTTATTTTCATGACTCGCCACGAAACCGAAAGTAAAAAAAGCTGGTCGGCTCGACCAGCATCTCCGCCACCACTAATAATAACAAAATAACGATAGAGACAAAATTTAGTTTGATCTTGTATTGAGCAACACCTGCAAATTAGTCACTCGCCTTTGATTGGAGCATATACAGACTAATACGGTGTGATGTAATCAGGCTTCTGAATAGTTAAAATTTAAATATGGGAGGGGAGGAAGAAAGAAATAAATGATCTGCATGACAAAGAAAGCTTTGAGAAAGCTGTCAGAGCTCAGCAGCTTCTCCTCTCTCTGAACATGGACGTTCTGGAGGAAGATGAACTCTGCTTCCCAGAGCTCAACAATTCCTGCAGGAGGACGGCACCCTCTCCAACTGAGGCTACACTCATTTACACGCTGCTGTCCCTCATCATTGTGCTCACTGTGGTTCTGAACCTGCTGGTCATCATCTCTATCTCCCACTTCAGGCAGAGATAATATTTCTCTACATGGCCTACAAAATGTCTGTTTTTTCGTTCATGCTGTGCATCATACTGTGAGATTTTAACTAATGATGAAAATGTTTATGATTTACAGGTTTCAGTTAGAGTTGCTTATTTGAAAATGTTCTTACAACTGTAATGACACAGTTTTTTGATATTCTCTCTTTTCAGGCAGCTCATCACCTCTTTCTCCCATTTCAGGCAGAGATACATATTTCTCAGAATGATGTACAAAATGTTTATATTTTTGTTTCTTCCATGCAACATAATGTGACATTTAGGTTACTGGGTTGAAGAATTCACAGAAATAGTGTTATCTTGTTGAATTCAATCTAGTCATTTGAACATGCTTTTACAGTTTTAACACTGATGTGTTTCAACATATTAACATTTATTTCACAACTGATGCATATAACAGTGTGCTCATTGTTGATATTTTCTCTTTTTAGGCAGCTCCACACCACCACCAATCTCCTCCTCCTCTCTCTGGCTGTTGCAGACTTCCTTGTTGGTTTGATGCAGATGCCATCTGAAATCCTCCTCATGCAGAGCTGCTGGATCCTGGGTGATGCTATGTGTGCTGCGATTTATTTTTTAAGTTTCCTTGTTGTCAGTGTTTCAGTTGGAAGCATGGTTCTCATATCAGTTGATCGCTATGCAGCAATTTGTGACCCCATGTTTTACTCCACCAAGGTTACTCTGAGGAGAGTTCAACTCTGTGTTTGTCTGTGTTGGATGTTTTCTGCTGTGCACAGTAGTTGGATGATGAGGGATTTCCTCAAACACCCAGAGAGGTATAGAGTCTGTCATGGAGAGTGTGTAGTAATAAGTGATCCTGCTGAAGGAATTGTTGATCTTGTTGTGACCTTTTTAGGCCCCATTCTCATCATTACAATTTTGTATCTGAGAGTATTTGTGGTGGCTGTGTCTCAGGCTCGTGCCATGCGCTCTCACATTGTAGCTGTCACACTTCAGCATTCAGAGACTATAAAAAGTAAGAAATCTGAACTAAAAGCAGCGAGGACTCTGGGTATTGTAATAGTAGTGTTTCTTCTGTGCTGCTGTCCATATTATATTGTTGCTATTGCAATTGTGAACAGCTCAGTAGGGACATCATCTACAGCCACTGAGACTTGGTTGTTGTATTTCAACTCCTGTCTGAACCCTGTGATATATGTTTTTTTCTACCCCTGGTTCCGAAAAGCCATTAAAAACATTATTACACTTCAGATACTGCAGCCTGGCTCCAGTCAGGCAAAAATGATGTAAAAGTATGAAAGTGACAGACAAGCTGAGATAATTTCTGTGTCATTGAAAGTGACATTGTTCTTATTTATCCTGCACTTCTGCAAAGTATGGAGAATTAACATTAATAACATTAACATGGGGAAAACACTGTATGGTGGTTAAATACAAATTTATTTGAAGCCCAGCTGTCTCCTGCAGCAGAAAGCCTAGCCTGTAATGTGTCAAAGGATCAGTATGTTTTTGTCACATCTGATACTATAGTCACTTTTTTTTATTATACCATTACATTTGTGATGGATTATAATCTGTCAAACAGGCTACTTGATAATTTGACTGATTTTTTCAGTGTATTCATAGACACGTCAGTATAAACTGTTGTTCCCCTCCACCCTCCCTCTGCAGCTAAAGCCTCACTGTGCTGTGTATTGATGAAACCATGACACTGTCCCTGGTATGAAATTGTCTGTAAAGCAAATATTAAGTTCTCTCAGGATATTTTGAGAAACATATTGTAGTAATGTTCACAGCAACCATATTTTCCTTAAGAAGTACTTGCTGTTAAGAGTTAAATGCTGCGTAGTAATGCTTGAGTTTCATCACTACCACAAATAGAATTTAAGAAAATACAGGCAAATAGACAACACACCGACAACTTCAGAAAACATCTTCATCAGTTTGAATGTGAAAATATGAAAAATATGTTAAAACCACTAGGACTCTTTGTAGATGATACAAAATAATTAACCTTATCTGCTGTTCTTGAAAACCCCTTCTATTGACAAACTGGCCAAATCAAGGTGTACAAAGCTTTCAAAGACTTTCTCAAAAAGCTGTTAATTCCTGTCAAAGGTGCACAGACAGACTTATGAATTCTTTACAATATAGAGTGATTGGCAAAGCACAAGAAATGGCCATGGTGCTCCCTCTACAGGCAGCATATGATATTTTCAACCCAGTAGTCCTGTCCTAAGGTTTGCACTGTACATGTTTATAGAACATAACAAGCCACAAATCAGTGTTTAGTTTGAAGGAGCCTTGTAATATTGAGGCTATGTACTGGTTTCAGCCAGTCATCTATTTATTAAACTTTGCTTTGATCATTAAGTCATACTTAACATTGTCAACAGGTAAGATCATTTGTGTGAGAAATTTGAAAATTGCAGACTCAGTTTGATCTGGTTAAGATTGAGAAACACTAGTCAATAGATAATTATATATGAGGTGCAACATATTGATAGACAGACTGATGTAGCCAAAGAGTTACATAATCAGGCTTCTGAATGAATAAATAAATAATTCACCCAGCCTAACAAGTCCTGCAGAAAGACAATACCCTTGCTGACTGAGACCTCACTCATTTTCAGTTTGTTGTCCTTCATCGTTTTGCCCACTACAGCCATTAAGATTTGGCTGTTGTATTTCAGCTCCTGTCTGAACCCTGTGATTTATGTCTCTTTCTACCCCGGTTCAAAAAAATCAATTAAACGCATTGTTACACTACAATGCAGCCTGGCTTCAGTCAGGCCAGGTTAATGTAGTAAACGATGGGATGAGTGAAACCAGTCATTTTCCTGTGATGGGGGACTTATTCATAATCAGGCAACATGGACAATCTTTCTTATTAGTATGAATTCATTGTCATAGTGTCACCCATCACCTATTATGATGCTATCTAAAACTCAGTCCTGAATGAGAACCAGATTTTAGAGTGCAGTAAAAGTATAGATTGTATTTATTTACTTCCAAAACAAACATTGTTACCACTGTTATCCACTAATAATAACAGGATATTTCCACGACAATTAGGGGTGGGCGGATCGATTTAAAATATCGATAGTATCGATACTAACGTTGGTATTGGGTATTGATCGATACTTGTGTGATGAGATCGATTCTTAAGTTTCACTTTCTCTTCTGTACAACTCCAGGCATTTACAAAGTGACCGACGGGCCGTACAACACCGCTCTTCTCTCACTTCACTCATGCTCAATTAGCCCCTCCCCTTTCCTCCGCTCCCCCCCTCCACTTTCACTCACTCACTGCGAGGCGAGCAGTGCACTGCTGTGGCTTCATGATTGTGCAGAGCAGAAGAGGAGTGACGTTTGGAGGTTTTTTTTTACAGCTAATGTTATTTTTCAGTGTAATTGGTCATCACAGTAATTTAGCAGACTGATTAATAGAATAAGACAACTTTGTCCTGTGTTTTATTATCATCATAGACATGATTAATTAAAGGAAAACTTACAAAATAATTAAATAATCATGAAAATTGAAGTTTTTATTCAAATTTGCATATAGATGATGCATGTAGATGGTAGTAGTAAAAAGTATTGGTATTGGTATCGGAATCGGCAATACTGGCCCTGTATTTACTTGGTATTGGATCGATACCAAATTTTGCAGTATCGCACAGCTCTAACGACAATATGATAAATAGTGGTAACTAAACATTACTCTAGTTCTACATAGCACTAATATGGGCTTTGTCAATGGTTCAAGCCAATCAAGGCTCCACCACAGTATTCTTGGACTGATCATTGCCCTTACAAGATAATGTCCACCAATACAACTAAAACGCATACCCCACTCATCTCCTTTGGAACACTTCAATTAATACCAAAAAGAAAACCAACTAGTCCTGATTTAGAGTGTAATCCACATACCCCTGACCTATCATTCAGAAAAGACAAACTCCATTTCGTACCTGCTGTGACCTCTCATGGCCTCCACACCAGAAATTGAGGCCCTTTAGGATTGATGTTAAGGGAAACCAGCATTAACTGCTAAAGGCCAGAACAAGGCTAGTCCAACAGCTTGGGCACCACCCACCTAATGACCCTGACACACCCCCTTCATACCAGCCAAATGGAAACTCCCCACACAGAATGAGACACCAAACCAGCAGCCATATCTTTGAAGAAGGAGAACAGGATGCAGCCATACAGAGATAATCCACTGATGATAACCCAGTCAAATATGCAATTATGCCCAAAGGATTGGTACAAACTGTGGCCACATATTACATCACAAATCTAATAAGCAATACGTTGAGCTACAGCAAACAGCTAACTGGACTTCCCATAAACCTGTGTCCTCCTTCATCTACATGACTGTCAGTTTAAAGGAGGAGGTCTATCTATTTAATTTGTCCTGACCCTCTGATACAATCCACAGAAGCAAGTACTGCATTAGTGCCCCAACACCTCCTTATGGTCATGGTTACAAAAATGAGCTGATGCCTATTGGTTTGGTTTGGTTTGGTTTGGTTGAAAGCCAATATATAGAAACATTTACTGTGCACTGTGCAGTCATAGGTAACAATGGGCAAGCTAATGCTATCCTGCCTGCTGTAGCCATAACCAATGGAAACAGACTCAGTGTCTGAAAGTATGTTGCACCCCCCTCCCACCCCCCCTAACAGGCCTTTGCCTTTCTTTTTTTTCTCCTGTGTTGGGCATTGGCAGTGCAGCCAAAGAAGTTTGGGAACTGCTGCTTTAGATGGTCAAAGTGTTCTCCATTTTGAAGACGTCAAACTTTTTCAACTGCCTTCAGAGTTGGGCCCAATTCCAATCTGACCCTTTATGAACTCACTGACTTAAGCCTGGTTTATGGTTCTGCGTCGCGGCGACGGCATAGCTACTTAGTCGACGTGGACCCCTATGCCATAGCCTGACGCGCACCTCCAAAAAATCCTGACTCCGCGTCGCGTTGGTGCATAGTGACGCGAACCGCAAGGACTGTGATTGATCCGCTCAGAACGTCAGTGTGGTAAATTCACCCGATCTCAGCCTCGACTGGTTTAGTGGTCGGACAGTCCACCTCTACAAACGTCTTCTTCGTCGCCTGCGCTTCAACATTTGCAATAAAAGCATTTGTTTTTCAGTTGCCATTGTTTACTGTGACTGGAAGAAGACCAAGGAAACCGATACCACACAAAGACACTTGACACGTGAATTGCAGAGCAACGTGTTCCCTCGACGCATAACTTCGAATGCTCAATGATGGCGTCGGGTTTACGCCATAGGTATGCCGTCGACGGAACGTGGAAGCATAGACCATGGCTTTAGAGTCGCGTTCACGGGAAGTCCGTGAGTGTGTGAGGGCTGTTCCATTGTCAGATCAATCAATCAATCAATCAATCAATTTGTTTATTTCGGGCATGTCAATTTAAATCATCATCATCACACTTCATCATCTTCGTTCAAATAATACAATACACATGGCCGAAAGGGAAAGCGGGAGAAGCAAAAGCTTATCTAGTCCCGCCCCCATTACCCACAGAATAAGAATATTTGTCATACATATATCATCAAGTCAGTGAGTCAGTGAATGAACCCTTTCTGCCCGTTTACCGTAAGTCAGCACCGAAGCTGACTTACAGTGGGTACTAGTTTCATTTGGACGTTTCCTTCACGGAAAGCGTGATTCACGCGTTGCGTGAAATTGTAGGTCACATTGTAGCCACTAGGTGGAAGCATCGTACTGAGATGCAGCTCAAAAGATTTTGGGATAATTCCACGTTTGACCACAACGTAGCTGCAATGGAGAGTGGCGCTGTTCATAGGCCATAGGCTACTTAATTTGCAGCTGTGGTCGAGAGAGCTAGAGAGTGAATGGAGAGAGGGACCGCTACGCCGGTGAATCAGATCCATGTTGTTGTTTTTTATTGTATCACAGTGGTTACAGTAACCTACGTTCAACAGGGTCAGTGGTTCTCAACCTTTTGGGGGTCCTGGACCCCTCCATATTTTTGATCTCTCCTGTAGCCTGGCCGGGTCTGGCTCCAAGTTTGAGCAAATTGTCTCATATCTATTTTCAGCAAGTTCTGGTGAATGTAACAATCCACTCAGCGGACGATCGCTCGTTTAAACAGTTTCTAAGCTGTTTCGTCCGTGCCAGCAGCCTGGACCCGATGCGGCTGGACTCACGAGCGGAGCATTAATACACATCTGTCAGCAGCTGCTCCAAACACACAATTTGAAGGGACAGATTAGATGCTGATTTTGTTAACAGCAGGGATGCAAACACCGCGCCGAAAAGCGAAACTCGCTTTTTTCATGACCAATTAGGTGACTTGTGTGAATCGTTCAGATCCGAAGAGTTTTTGTTTTTTGGGGAGGGGGGTCTCAGCGTCTCAGCTGGGGTCAGTAAAATGTTTTTCTAACAGGCTGACAGTGACAATCACGTGAAACTGAGGCGAACTCATTCATGGTTGTCTGATTATACTGGTAACAGCCTACCTCCAATGTAGACGCGAGACATGCGCGCTCATTAAAGCGGCGCATAGCCGCGTGCAGTCGATGCGACGGCGACACCGTTTTTTCCCCCCCTGCATGTCCGTGGAGCTGTGCGCCGTGGACATGCACGGTTCCCTACGTTGCTGTGTCAGGCAGGTGTTTCCACGGAGCTCTGCCCCGTTTCAGAGGTGAAGGAACCCCTAGTAAGTGGAAAGACGTCGCCTCTGCGATGTAGAATGTGTTCAATTCAAAAAGTGAAACTAACACATTATATAGGCCTATATGTCCATTACACACTGAATGAAACATCCCATGTCTTTATTTATTCAGTTTATTTTAATAGTAATAATTATGACTAACATTCAGTGAAGACCTAAAAATCAGTATCCCCAAAATGGAAATATTGCAAAGGAATTTTTTTTTTTTAAGCATTTTTAATATAGAAATGTTGGCCTTCTGAAAACTATGTCCATCTATATGCACTCAATACTTGGTTGGGGTTGAACTACTGGAAATTGACTTTTCCGTGATATTGTAATGTACTTATTTGCTAATGGTGAGCACCCCATTGCTCTACAATCTCATAGTTTCAAAGAAAACGGATTGATTGATTTTTACTTAACGAAATGAAACGAAAACAATATAGGCCAGGCCTATATTATATTACTATATTGTTGCAACTTTAGAAAAAATAATGCAGGGGGAAAAGGGCTTACAAACATGGACCAAAACGGCTCAGTAATACGCACAAAAATCCAAAAGAAACGAAAATGAACTAAAAAAAAAACTAAACATCATGAAGTGGTCTCAATCTGTGTTTTACGCATGCCTGTGTCTTGGAGTTCTGAATGGAGGCTGTATGTTCAGCTCCCCTTACATGTGAAATTTATTACATGAAACGACAAAATTTCTTCACTTAGACTATGAACTGAAAAGTGTGAGGAGAGCTACTGTAGTTTTTCTGTTCAAAGCAAACAGCTGTGTGAAGTAGCCTACTGTGGGGGGCAGGACTTCTGTCTGACAATGTACTTGAGTGAAGTATCCACAAACACACCCATTGGTCAGAGAATAAAGAGGATGTTAATGTGTCGCTAATGTGTTACATTGTGTCCAGCTGTCGTCAAAGCAATTATTACAAGCACACCTATTGGTCATTGCTAATATGTCTATTAAACTCATTACTTTCAATAGAGCCGAGAAGGTGGAACCTAGTAAAATATTTTTCATTCTAGTTTTAGAGGTTGCATTCAAAAAATATATATAAAAAATAAAGTTATTACTTTACATCACGTTCATAAGATGTGTAGTGCGTATCTGAGCCGTTTTGGTCCATGTTTGTAAGCCTTTTTTCCCCTGGATTATGTTACAACAATATATTAATATAATATTGTTTTTGTTTCATTTTGTTTAGTAAAAATCAATCAATCCATTTTCTTTGAGATTGCAGAGCACCTAAAAACCAGAGCACCAGTTCATAGCGATTTTCACAACACTGTCACTCCAGATCAGCGGTACCACGACGCTGGTTATCAACTCGGTAACTCAACCCTGGTTTGTCTTACTGTGAATCTGTGAACGCGCACGTATAAAGGGCGGATTCAAGGCAGCAGACAAATCACAAACAGAGCACCGACGCGTCAGAGAGAAGCGAGGTGACCGCAGCGCAGCGCGGTTACACCCCGCCTTTCCGAAGCCCCGCCTTTCCGACAATAGACTTCCATTCATCGTAATAGCGGGGTTTTCTATTTTTTCTAAAGACCCCGCTATTCCGAAAAGGCTATTTGGGGGAAACCCCCAGTGCGCAGTGTGCATTGATCCTTTTTTCCTTTTTGGGGTCAAACGGATCATGTGCATAATTAATTGCAAAACAAGGAAATAGTCATATTAATGACATATAGCCTAATGTTTATTATGCTTCTGGCCTGTCTAGCCTCTACCTGGTCTTTTTACTAAACTTAACCAACTCCTTTCTTCATTGCCTAAGCCCAACCAAAGCATCTCCCTCAGTCAGCTGTCAGCACGAGCGGCGGCTGCAGCAGCCTCGCGCCCGTGTGAGCTCAAGCCGGGTTCAGCCGCGCTCGAGCGGAGCAGGGGGGGGGGGGGGGGGGGGAGTGTATTTTGTGTGGAGATCTCCAACAACGGAGACGGGGAGAAAGCAAGTGGGACAGATTTCCCCAGTCCCTGAGCAGCGCACGTTTCACAGACAAGCCGCAAAACAGAATGTAAACAACTTCACGCGGTTCAGCACCTTGGACATTGGACAGCTGCGGGGGGGAGGGTGTCGGAACAGCTGTGTTTCGAAGTGGGGGTATTTTGGAACAGCGGGGTGTCGAAGTGGAGGTGTGTCAGAATGGAGAGCTGTCCCCGCGCAGCGCACACCTCATTTCTCCTGTGAGGAAGAAGTGGAAAAAAAGAAGCCCGTGGTCCGACCCGACCCAGTTATTGAATGTTTCACAGATGCCACCTGTCGGTTGTTTGGGCACATTGCAGCTTCTGGTGAAAACACAATTACTCCTCTACAAAAAATCTGTGTGACTCTCCCGTGACTCACGCGTGAATCTCACGTGAAATCGTCCAAATGAAACTAGTACCCACTGTACTTCGATGCTGCAGCATATGATGCTGACTTTGGGTAAGGAAATTACCCATAGTTCATAGTGTTGCGGAGTAAAATACTGGGGATGCTGTTGGAACGCGAGTGTTTTAAAGGGACAATGAGGAGTTTTGGAAAAGGGAAGCGTTTTCACACTACATTTATGAGCCTCCGCGCGCACCGTGAAATTCTTTGACCGGCGCAAGACAGACTCATGTTTTCATTCATCAAGAATTAAAGTCAGAGGTTCAAAGAGGTTCAGATACCGTCGTAGTTCCGACCATAAAGGGCAATTCGGCGGCGTTATTAACATGACTCGCCACGAAACCGGAAGTAAAAAACGCTGGTCGGCTCGACCAGCATTTCCACCACCACTCATAATAACAAAATAACGATAGAGACAAAACGATATGTTTATCGAAAATGGGCCCATTAACAAGTGTGGGTAGCATAGATTCATCCACATTAACGTGAGACTTTTTAATAACCAAATAGAAACTCCTCGTTGTCCCTTTAACAAAAAGTAAATAAACACATGTAGACGGAGAGAGCTTCCAGGTTACTTTATTGTTAATGGAAGAAAAAATAAAATAAGAAGCTTACTGACAGTAACGTTGCTTGTCACAACTGTGTGTAGTTTGTAATTATTGATGATGATCTGGTCAGATCTGATACAAGAACATTTGTTTTTTTAGTCTGTCCCTCACACACCTTGTGTGTGTTGAAAGTAAACGCTAAATGATCAGTCCCAGACCGGACAGACTCAGCAACATTTTGTTGTCAAGGTAACATGTCGTGAAAGTGGTTAAGTGCTGTTCCATTCCTGTTTACAGCATCTGGACCCTCACAGACTCTCACTCAACCATTTACAGCTGACGTCAGTAAGTCAGTGGGTTCAGGGCTTGAGTCTTTAGGGGGTGGATTGGATTTGGGCCTTGGACTGGAAACAGAACTCAACCTTGTATGAAGTGCACGAGCAGAGCTGGTAGAAGCTTTATAGATTGATAGATAAGAACACAGTATGACATACTCTTAATTCTGAGAGGATAATAGTTGAATAAAGGAGTGGAAGGAAAGATATAAATCAGCTATGAATAACAGTTTTACACAGAGAGCTGTCAGAGCTCAGCAGCTTCTCCTCTCTGAATATGGAGGCCCTGGAGGAAGATGAACTCTGCTTTTCCCAGCTCAACAACTCCTGCAGGAGCACAATGCCCTCACCGACTGAGGCTACACTTATTTACAGTCTGCTGTCCCTCATCACTGTGCTCCCTGTAGTTCTGAACTTGCTGGTCATCATCTCTATCTCCCACTTCAGGTAGAGATAATATTTCTCTGCATGGTTTTTGGTTCTATTAATGCAACATAGTGAAACTTTTTGTTCCATTTAGATTCATGATAATGGCTTTGAGTTGGGCATCTATTCCTATTTAGAAGCAGATATTGTTACTTTGAAACTTAATTATAACCATGATTGATCATTCTTTAAACGATGAATGATACATGCAAACAATGCTTTCTTGTCTGGGGTTGTGATGAATAGACACTGGTTATGAAAATGTTCTTACAACTGTAATGCTTTTATGTATTTATGTATATTATTGCAGTACAGATCATCTGACTGCTTTTAACACTTATTCTAACAACTGCTGGATGTGCTCACTGTTGATGTTCTCTCTTTTCAGGCAGCTCCACACCACCACCAACCTCCTCCTCCTCTCTCTGGCTGTTGGAGACTTCCTTGTTGGTTTGATGCAGATGCCGTCTGAAATCCTTCTCATGCGAGGCTGCTGGATCCTGGGTGATGTTATGTGTGCTGTGGTTTACTTTTTAGCTTTCCTCACTATCAGTGTTTCAGTAGGAAACATGGTGCTTGTATCAGTTGACCGCTATGTGGCAATTTGTGACCCCATGTTTTACTCCACCAAAGTTACTCTGAGGAGAGTTCAACTCTGTGTTTGTCTGTGTTGGATGTTTTCTGCTGTGCACAGTAGTTGGATAATGAGAGATTTCTTCAAACAACCAGACAAGTATAGAGTCTGTCATGGAGAGTGTGTAGTCATAAATAATGAAGCTGATGGAATTGTTGACCTTGTTGTGACCTTTTTAGCCCCCATTTTAGTCATTACACTTCTGTATCTGAGAGTATTTGTGGTGGCTGTGTCTCAGGCTCGTGCCATGCGCTCTCACATTGCAGCTGTCACACTTAAGCGTTCAGAAAATGTGAAAAGCAAGAAATCTGAAATCAAAGCAGCGAGGACTCTGGGTATTGTAGTAGTTGTGTTTATTCTGTGCTCGTGTCCATATTATTGCCTTGCTCTTGCAGCTGTGAACAACATGGTGGGGTCATCAAATGCAGCCATTGAAAGTTGGCTGGTATATTTCAACTCTTGCCTGAACCCTGTAATATATGTTTTTTTCTATCCCTGGTTCAGAAAAGCTATTAAACACATTGTTACACTTCAGATACTGCAGCCTGGCTCCAGTCAGGTCAGTTTGATGTAAGAAGTTAGGGAATGAGAGTAAATTCAGTAAATACACAGCTAAACATTTGATGAAAATATGTCGGAAAAGAATATGTTGTTGAAAAATGAATGTAAAGCTTTCAGTTTGTGACTGCTAGTCTGTGTGATCTTACTATCATCATCCTATTTACAAAACAGTTTAATACAGTTCAGCATACCCAAGTGCCAAAGCTTATGACAGTAGAACTGACAGAAGGCCCAAATACATGTATGAAACATCATTTGAAAGGTGACACTTTCTAGTTCATTAAAATGTGTTTTCGCACTGGAATAAATCCCATCTTCACACTTTATTGGTTAAGACAAGGCAAGACAATTTTATTTGTATAGCCTGTTTGTACAAACAGTTTGTCTCAAAGGGCTTTATAACAACATCCTCTGCCCTTAGACCCTCAAACCAACTGAGGAAAAATATGTATATATTTTTGAGAGAGACAGAAAATGGGGAGGCAGAGAGAGGGGGAAAGACATGCAGCAAAGGGCTGCCAGATGCGGTTGAACCGAGGCGAGCAGCAGCAAGAACTGAAGCCTCTGCCAATGGGGCGCCTGCTCTACCCACCGGATTAAACAATGCCCCAAGAAATCCCCTGTAACAGGAAAAAAAATTAGAAAAACCTCAGGGTGAGCAACAGAGGAGGGATCCCTCACCCAGGACGGGCAGATGTGCAATAGATGTTGTATACAGACAAGAAAACAGCTTACAATGTGGAATATGGGAAAACATGGAGCTTGATGGTGGGCAGGAAAAGCAGGGAGGGCAGGCCAGCTTAATGGGAATACTGGATGGCAGACTGGGTCATGGGCAGGGAGGGCAGGCCGGTTTAACAGCAGGGGAAAGGAGAGAGAGCGAGACACCAAGGCCAAACTACAAGGTGAAACAGATAATGACAGTTCAAAATGTGCAAGAGGAGAGGAGAGGAGAGGAGAGGACAGGGCTCTATGTAACCTGATGTGTCCCCCAGCAGTCTAAGCCTATGGCAGTATACAAATGGTTCAGGGGTACTGTAACTGAACCACTCCTAACTAAAGGTTCTGTCATAAAGGAAGGTTTTAAGCCTGAACTTAAATGTAGAGAGTGCAAAAACTTTTTTTCTTCATTCAATTTGAGTAACAAAAACCTGGTCATAGTTTGTACAAAGCTAATGAACATCACCATATCACATCTTTTCAATCACATCTGTTAAAAAAAACAAAAAACTCTGCCCTCTAGGTCTAACCTAATTGACTTTTATAACTGTTGTGATACTGGTTTCTGCAAACCTCTCTAAATCATGACAAATTGTGCCAAATGCTTTTGCTCACTTCTGAAACATGTTTAAAAATGCCATTCTTCCATTGACTTCAATTGTTGAGAACCAGGTTTTAGGGTACACTAAGGGAATAGATTGTATTTAATCATTTCAAGTCTAGTCTAGTCTATTTCTATGAGCATATGTGTTAAAACAAGACTCCACCACAGTATCCTGAGGCAGGCCATTGCCCTCACACAGTCAGGGGGTAGGGCCTGCCCACTATGTCCACCTATACAACCCTAGAGAGACATACTGGTGTGCAGGCTCTATTGGTGCTTTTCCACTAGCATGGCACAGCACGGCACGGCACGACCCAGCCCGCTTCTTTTGCTTTTCCACTAGCCTCTAGTACCTGGTACCAGGTACTATTTTAGTACCGTCTCAGCCCTGGTTCCATGCGAGCCGAAGCGATACTAAAACGTGAAGTCAGCCGACTGCCTTCCACTGATTGGGCAGAGCATTGTCACTGGAAGAGTGCGAGTGCTACGTCCGACATGAGAATCAAAATCAGAGGAGCGTCAACGACAACTGATCTGTATCGAGACTATTGTTATTCCTTCACCCGAGTTAAATGATGCTGTGTGGAAAACCACACTGTGGTCTGTAATCGAGGTGCAGACGAGTGGGTTTGGAGAGGATTGAAAAAAGAGAAACGGACAATGCGGCCCGGCGACGCCCCTGCCCCCGCTGAGGAGGAACTAGAGAACTCAGCTGTAGTGGAAAAGCACCTTTACCGTGCCGTGCCATGCCGTGCCGTGACTGTGTAGTGGAAAAGCGCCATATGTCTCACTTCTGTTGCTCAATATTAGGCCCAGCACCCACAAGATGTGCGTATTGCCAAGCCCACCACCTATACAATGCACACACTCCTGAAATATCATCCAGAAAAGACCAACTCCATAGCACTGAATGCTAAAGGTCAGAACAAGAGCAATCCAACAGCTTGGGCACCACCCACCTAATGATCCTGACACGCCCTCTACACACCTACCACACCAGCTGAACTGAAACTCTCCACACAGAATGAGACACCAAACCAGCAGTCATATCATCATCATTGGTCCCAAATCCCTCACCAAATCTGTCAACAACTTCACACTCTCTATTGACAACACCTCCCTGACCCAGTTAACCTGGACAGCCTTCTTTCATTTAAAAAACATTGCCCGACTTCGTCCCTCCTTATGGCCTCTCATCCAGAACCCTCAATAAACTCCATGCGTCCAGAACGCCGCTGCCCGCCTGCTCACTCACACTTGCCCCTATGACCACATCACCCCCGTTCTCCAAAACCTTCACTGACTTCCTGTTCCCTACTGTATACATTTTAAAATCCTTCTTCTTACCTTCAAAGCACTTCAGAACCTGGCTCCCTCCTACCTCACTGACCTCCTTGACCTCCACTCTCCTAACCGCTGCCTCCGCTCCTCTGATGCAAACCTCCTGTCATTACCCTCCATGACCAAGCAATTAGACCCAAAGAATTGGTACAAACTGTCACTCAGAACCTCTATGAATTACATCACAAATCTAATAAGCAACAGCTGAGCCACAGCAAACAGCTAACTGGACTTTGTCTGTCCTAACCTATAAACCTGTGTCCTCCTTCACCCAAATGCTTGACAGTTTAAAGGAGGAGGTCTATAGAGATCATTTGTCCTGACCCTCTCATACAATCCACAGAAGCATGTTCTGAATTACTGCCCCAACACCTCTTTATGGTCATGGTAATAATAATACGTTCAGCCCATCTCATGGTTTGGTTTAGGCAACTTCTATATTAGGTTTATGGACAGATTAGGGTTTGTCTGTCCTTAAGGTTAGAAGTAGGGCTGCACAATTAATCATATTTTCATCGTCATCAGGATGTCAACATGCACGATAAACACATAACAAAAGGCTGCCTGCAATGTGATGAGTAAGTTTTATTTACAGGGGCCATGCCTTCACACTCACACACACCTGTAACCTAAGCTACACTGCTAAACGCACTGTAACAACAACGGCAGACTTCGGTCAGGTCCCTCAGATACCTACCGCACCTGAGATTTGGCATCGATCAACATATTTCTACGGAAACAACTTCTCAAGGTTAGTCAACTTATAATGGTTGTAATTTGTTTAGAACACGCAAGCTTTCCAAGCTTCTTCTCTGTTTTTGGTGTTACAGCACAGGTGTAGTATGTACTACAGCGTATTGAGTCATTTTCGGAAAGACGGAGAAACTATATGGTTAATATGCACACCTGAATATTTGCTTAATTATCGCAAATCATATCATCATCGCAATTTTGAACAGAGTCATTGCATATTTTGCTGATATGGTGCAGGCCTAGTTAGAAGACTGTTGTTGTCTTGGACACAATGATAAATATGCAGTTAAGGTTGTGGACTGGTCATGAATCAATGAAACAATAACAACTACCTTCTTATGAGAAATTCTGTCAAAGCTTAGTGTTTGGTATTGTGTCACCATTTCTAACCTTTAGCTAATGCTAGCATCATTGAGTTATGCTCCACACCAATGTTTGCGGAGAGCAAACGTGATAGCCGGTAACCAATGGAAACAGACATGTAACACAATTTACCCATTAAGTTACTTACTACCATCAAGTAAATTGCATTTAGAAGTTATGCTAGTTATGGGTCAATCTGGAGATGAACATATAGTTCTCCCCATAAACCATAGCAGTGTTGGCCTCAGGGTTGGACAGGGAGAGAAACTTGGCCTTGGACTAAACCAGTAGGGATGGCAGCATGAAGCACAGTAACAGAGCTGGTAGAAGCTTGATAGATTGATAGATATGACCACAGTATGACATACTCAGCATCCTGAGAGGATGGCAACTGAATATGGGAGGAGAGGGAAAGATATAAATGATCTGTACAACAGAGCTTCCCTTAGAAAGCTGTCAGAGCTCAGCAGCTTCTCCTCTCTCTGAATATGGAGGCACTGGAGGAAACTGAATTCTGTTTTTCCCAACTCAATAATTCCTGCAGGAGGATGATGTCTTTTCTGACTGAGGCCACACTCATTTACTGTCTGCTGAGCTTCATCACTGTGCTCACTGTGGTTCTGAACCTGCTGGTCATCATCTCTATCTCCCACTTCAGGCAGAAATAATATTTCTCTGCATGGTCGACAAAATGTCTGTTTTTTTAGTTCATGCTATGCAACATAATGTGGCATTTGAATTAATGATGAAAACGTTTTGATTTCCAGGCTCCAGTTAGATTAGCAAACTGCTTATTTGAAAATGTTCTTCTGCTGTAATGTATTTACATATATTGTTGCAGTACAGATAGCTAATAGGTGTAAATGTATGACCCCTGCTAACACTTATTTCTAACACTGCTACATGTAACAGTGTGTTCATTGTTGATGTTCACTCTTTTCAGGCAGCTCCACACCACCACCAACCTCCTCCTCCTCTCTCTGGCTGTTGCAGACTTCCTTGTTGGTTCCATGCAGATGCCAGCTGCAATCCTTCTCTTGGAAGGCTGCTGGATCCTGGGTGATGTTATGTGTGCTGTAAATTACTTTTTTGGTCACCTAGTTGTCAGTGTTTCAGTAGGAAACATGGTTCTTATATCAGTTGACCGCTATGTGGCAATTTGTGACCCCATGTTTTACTCCATCAAAGTTACCTTGAGAAGAGTTCAATATTGCGTTTGTCTGTGTTGGATGTTTTCAGCTGTGCACAGTAGTTGGATAATAAGGGATTTATTAAAAGAACCAGACAGGTATAAAACCTGTCATGGTGAGTGCACAATCATCAGTAGTTATGCTGAAGAAATTGTTGACCTCGTTGTGACGTTTTTAGGCCCCATTTTAGTCATTACACTTTTGTATCTGAGAGTATTTGTGGTGGCTGTGTCTCAGGCTCGTGCCATGCGTGCTCACATTGCAGTGGTCACTCTTCAGCATTCAGAGACGATAAAAAGTACGAAATCTGAAATGAAAGCAGCGAGAACTCTGGGTGTTGTAGTTGTTGTGTTTATTCTTTGCTCCTGTCCATTTTATTGTGTTGCTCTAACAGCTGTGAACAGCTCGATAAGAGTAACATCTGTAGCTGTTGAGTTGTGGTTTTTGTATTTTAACTCCTCTCTGAACCCTGTCATCTATGTCTCTTTCTACCCCTGGTTCAGAAAATCTATTAAACACATTGTTACACTTCAGATACTGCAGCCTGGCTCTAGTCAGGCCAGGTTCATGTAGAAAGCGATGCACTGAGCGAAACCGCTTATATTTCTGTGAAGGGAGAGTTATGTTGAGTCCAATAACCTGAATGTACATTGTTTAAAGGCTGCTGATTTAAAGAAATGCAGAAAAAGTACAACCTGAAGCTTTCACTCTTACTGTTTGTGACTGCATGTCTATGTAATCTGACAACCATAATCCTGTTTGAATGAGTGAAGTAAAAAAAAAAAAAGGTAATTATATAATAAAAACCATATTGGTAGGAGTTCATTCTCATAGTGGCACCCATAACATATCATATATATATACAGTATATATATACATACATGTCCTGAATGAAAACCAGGTTTTAGGGTACAGTAAGAGAATAGATCATATTTAATTATTTCAAAAGTCTAGTCTATTTCTATGAGCATATGCATTAAAACAAGGCTCCACCACAGTTCCCTGAGCCAGGCCATTGCCCTCACACAATCAGGGGGTAGGAGCTGCCCACTATATCAACCTTTACCACTCTAACACATACCCCACCCATCTCCCTTTTGAACACATAAAATAATACAAAAAGTCCTGGAGTTAGAGGGTTATGCACATACTCCTGAAATATCATCCAGAAAAGACCAACTCCATATCATAAGTGTTCCACACTCTAACAGGACTCACCACTAATCAATTCTAAAAATGAAGGCCCTTAAGGATTGATGTTCAGGTTTCCTGTTGGGATCCCAGCACTGGCAAGGGCCAGAAAAAGGACAGTCAACAGCTTGAACACCACCCACCTAATGATCGTGACATGCCCTCTACACACCTACCACACCATTGAAACTCCCCACACAGAATGAAGACCAAGAGAGCAGCCAAATATTTGACGTACAACTCAACATAGATAAAAGAGGAAGAACAGAATGTAGTCAAACAGAAATAATCCTCTGACGATAATCCAGTCAAATTGCAATTAGATTCCAAAAAATTGGTACAAACTGTTGTGTCAGAACCACAATGAATTACATCACAAATCTAATAAGCAATAGCTGCGCGGCTGCGCCACAGTAAACAGCTAACTGGACTTCTTCTGTCCTATCCTATAAACCCGTGTCCTCCTTCACCCAAATGTTTGACAGTTTAAAGTCGGAAAAACACGAGTTACGAGTTTCCTTGAACGCACCATAACAGTCCTCGTCCCTACGTCGCCACATTCACGGCGTCCCTTGGCTGCACACACAGCCCTGCATGCCGTTCTCTCTCCTCATTGGATAAAAACTGTAGGATACGATAAATGTTTTCTCCTCGGCTCAGAGCAGAGCAGAGTGACTGACGGGCGCATGACGTCTGTCCGACTACCCATTTCGCCAACCACCCATTTCTCCGACTCCGACCATACATTTCTTTATTTTTGCGTCATCAGTCCGACCTCCCACTTCTCCGACTTAAGTAGCCCTAACCCTTAACCTTACCCTAAACCTAACCTCAACACTGTAGAATGGGTAGTCGGAGAAATGAGCCGTCGGACTTGTGGGCAGTCGGACTGACGTATGCTCCCCGTGACTGACAGACCCGTGTTTCGGTTCAAACACTCTATGTAAGTGATTGCTGTCGGAAGATATAACTATTTAAGACTTATATTAACACAAATATATCACTTACTTCTGCTTTAAGGTTGTGGACTGGTCATGAATCAATGAAACAATAACAACTGCTTTCTTAGGCCAGGTAATACTGGGTAAGCTAACACTGTCATGTCTGCTATAGCCAGTCACCAATGGAAACAGACATGTAACACAATTTACCCATCAAGTTACTTGTGCATTTAGAAGTTATGCTAGTTCCGGGTCAATCTGCATCTTTTCAGATGATCATAGTTTTCCCCATTTTGATAAAACCATAGCTGAGTGTCGGCCTCAGGGTTGGACTGGGAGAGAAACTCAGCCTTGAAATAAACCAGTAGGGATGGCAGCATGAGGCACAGGAAAAGAGCTGGAAAAAGCTTGATGGATAGGGCCACAGTACAGTATGACGTACTCAGCATCCTGAGAGGATGAGAGTTGAATATGGGAGGAGAGGGAAAGATATAAATTATCTGTATGACAGAGCTTCCCTTAGAAAGCTGTCAGAGCTCAGCAGCTTCTCCTCTCTCTGAATATGGAGGTCCTGGAGGAAACTGAATTCTGTTTTTCCCAGCTCAACAACTCCTGCAGGAAGATAACCCTGCCAAATGAGGCTACACTCATTTACACTCTGCTGTCCCTCATCATTGTGCTCACTGTGGTTCTGAACCTGATGGTCATCATCTCTATCTCCCACTTCAGGCAGAGATAATATTTATCTACATGGCCTTCAAAATGTCTGTTTCTTAGTTCATGCTATGCAACATAATGTGACATTTGAATTAATGATGAAAACATTTCTGATTTACAGGTTCCAGTTAGATTAGTAAACTGCTCAATCGTAGCTGTAATGTTGTGATGTATTTATGTATATTGTTGCAGTACAGATCATTTGTGTAAAATGATGACGCCTGATAACACTTATTCTAAGAACTGTTATATATAACGGTGTGTTATTATTGATATTCTCTCTTTTCAGTCAGCTCCAGACCACCACCAACCTCCTCCTCCTCTCTCTGGCTGTTGCAGACTTCCTTGTTGGTTCAATTCTAATGCCAGTTGGAATCCTCTCCTTGGAAGGCTGCTGGTTTCTGGGTGATGTTATGTGTGCTGTGACTTACTTTTTGGGTTACTTCGTTGTCGGTGTTTCAGTAGGAAACATGGTTCTCATATCAATTGACAGATACATGGCAATTTGTGACCCCATGTTTTACTCCACCAAAGTTACTCTGAGAAAAGTTCAACTCTGTGTTTGTCTGTGTTGGATATTTTCTGCTGTTCACAGTAGTTGGATACTGAGGGATTTATTAAAACAACCAGACAGGTATAAAACCTGTCATGGTGAGTGCTCAAACATAAATACTTATGCTGAAGAAGTTCCTGACTTTGTTGTGAACGTTTTAGGCCCCATTTCAGTCATCACAATTCTGTATCTGAGAGTATTTGTGGTGGCTGTGTCACAGGCCCGTGCCATGCGCTCTCACATTGCAGCTGTCACACTTCAGCATTCAGAGACTGTAAAAAGTAACAAATCTGAAATCAAAGCAGCAAGGACTCTGGGTGTTGTAGTAGTTGTGTTTATTCTTTGCTACTGTCCATATCATTGCCTTGCTCTTGCAGCTGTGAACAGCTCATTTAGACCATCTGCAAACATTGAGTATACTATAATATATTTCAACTCTTCTCTGAACCCTGTGATCTATGTCTCTTTCTACCCTTGGTTCAGAAAATGTATTAAACACATTGTTACACTTCAGATACTGCAGCCTGGCTCCAGTCAGGCCAGTTTAATGTAGGCAGCGATAGACTGAGTGAACAAACTACTTATTTTTATATGAAGGTGGGAGTTATTCTTATGTTTTGTTCAATGAGCTAAGTATACATTGTTCAGTATCTGCAGAATTAAAGAAAATGCAAACAAAAGTACTGTATGATCAGAGTCAGAGTCCATTTCATTGTCATTCATAGTACATTTGCATGTACTGGAATGAAATTATGAAAACACAAGGCAGAAAGACAGAAACATCACTAAAAACTAAACGAAAAAGACTGACCAATATTTACAATAAATACAGTATATAAAAGGTTACAATGATAAATAAATATCTAAAAGAGATTTATTATGAAAGAAAAAGAAAAAACTGATACCTAAACGTCATTTCTATTGCACATATGCCTTCTTTTAAAAGTGCACTTGAAGTGATAGTTAAAATGTCTACAAAGTCCTGTGTGATCAAAAATGAATTTACAAACACACTTGTCTCCACCGAACAGCCTGAATATTTCACTCTTTCTGTTTGTGACTGTATGTCTCTGTAATCTGACAACCAAAATCCTGTTTGGATGTCTATAGTAAGGCCTTAAAACTCATTCCTGAATGAGAACCACCCTAACCCCCTTACCACTGTTATCCACTAATAATAACAGGATATGATTAATAGTGGTAACTAAACATTATTCTAGTTCTACATAGCGCTAATATGGGCTTTGTCAATGTTTCAAGCCAATCAAGGCTTTACCACAATATTATTGGACTGATCATTGCCCTCACAAAACCAGGGGATAAGAACTGCCAGACGTCCAGCCAATACAACTGTAACACATACCCCACTCATCTCCTTTGGAACACTTCAATTAATACCAAAAAGAAAACCAGCTAGTGCTGCATTTAGATTGCAATCCACATACCCCTGACCTATCATCAATAAAAGACTAACTCCATTTCGTACCTGTTGTGACCTCTCATGGCCTCCACAGCAGAAATGGAGGCCCTTAAAGGGATAGTTCACCCTAGAATGATATTTCGCTCATTATCTACTCACCCTCATGTTGACTAAGGGCTGGAAGAAGTTTCAGATTCCTCCGTGGCTTCTCTGAGTTACAGGGGGTCTCGGCATAGCAGTGCATGTCCATATAACGGTTGCAAAGGGACACCGGAGCTCTTCGTAAAAAAACACACACAAAAAAAACATCCAAATACCTCCATGATGCTCGTATGTAATGTCCGTCTTGTGCTGAAGCCCCAAATTGCGTAATTGTCCCGAAAAAAATTAAATAAGTCTATATTTTAAGCTTGTTTGTAGCGGAAGCTTCTCGAAGCTCCTCTTCCTGGTCCGCCCAAATCTCGCGTGATTCGCAGTAACCGCACTGACGCATGCTGACGCCGGCGCAAATCACGCGAGCTTTGGACGGACCAGGAAGAGGAGCTTCGAGAAGCTTCCGCTACAAACAAGCTTAAAATATAGACTTATTTAATTTTTTTCGGGACAATTACGCAATTTGGGGCTTCAGCACAAGACGGACATTACATACGAGCAGCATGGAGGTATTTGGATGTTTTTTTGTGTGTGTTTTTTTACGAAGAGCTCCGGTGTCCCTTTGCAACCGTTATATGGACATGCACTGCTATGCCGAGACCCCCTGTAACTCAGAGAAGCCACGGAGGAATCTGAAACTTCTTCCAGCCCTTAGTCAACATGAGGGTGAGTAGATAATGAGCGAAATATCATTCTAGGGTGAACTATCCCTTTAAAGATTGATGTTAAGGGAAATCAATATTAACCGCTAAAGGCCAGAACAAGGCTAGTCCAACAGCTTGGGCACCACCCACCTAATGACCCTGACACACCTACTACATACCAGCCAAATGGAAACTCCCCACACAGAATGAGACACCAAACCAGCAGCCATATCTTTGAAGAAGGAGAACAGGATGCAGCCATACAGAGATAATCAGCTGATGATAACCCAGTCAAATATGTAATTAGGCCCAAAGGATTGGTACAAACTGTGGTCTCATATCCACAATGAATTACATCACAAGTCTAATAAGCAAAATGTTGAGCTCCAGCTCACAGCTAACTGGACTTCCCATAAACCTATGTCCTCCTTAGCCTACATGACTGTCAGTTTAAAGGAGGAGGTCTATTTGTCCTGACCATCTCATGCAATCCACAGAAGCAAGTTCTGCATTGGTGCCCCAACACCGTTCTATGTACAACTGTTTGTACAACCTTTTTCAATAAAGTTAATTGAAAAGAAAAATAGTGCCCGAAAACCATATGGTCATGGTTACAATAATAAATTCAGCTTATGTCATTGTTTGGTTTGGTTTGGTTAAAAGCCAGCTGCCTGCTAGCATTGTGCCTGCTGTGCTGCCGCAAACATTTCCTGCTCTGGCTGGGCCGCAGCCTTCATGTCCCCCTTCAGCTGGCCGCAGCCTTCAAGTACCCCTCTGGCTGGGCATCAGCATCCATGTCCCCTATCTGCGGTGAGGCAGTCGGTGGTCCAGCCGACTCCTGCTCCCCGTGCCTCGTCAGTGGTCCGACCGACTCTTGCTCCCCGTGCCTCGTCAGTGGTCCGGCCGACGCCTGCTCCCCGTGCCTCGTCAGTGGTCCGACTGACTCTTGCTCCCCGTGCCTCATCAGTGGTCCGGCCGACGCCTGCTCCCCGTGCCTTGTTGGCAGTTCGGCCAACTCCAGTGCTGCAGCTCCCCCTGGCACCCTCTTCAGAGCTGCAGCGTCCTCCGGCGTCGGGGGTCCCGGCAGACGCCACTCCCGTTCCGGCGTCGGGGGTCCCGGCAGACGCCACTCCCGTTCCGGCGTCGGGGGTCCGGCAGACGGCACTCATGTTCCAGCGTCGGCGATCCCGGCTGGCGCCACCCCTGTTCCCTGTGTCCAGCAGGAGGCCTGTCCTGCTTCTGATTCCAGTGTCCAGCAGGAAGCCCGTCCGGCTCCTGAGGACAAAACAACTCTGTCTCGTAATAAGAAATATATATTATCTAATAAAATAGCCCCACTTTAAAAAATAAATAAATAAATAAATAGTTCCACCTCTCTGGACGTTAGCGCTGCATGTCGTCTACCTCTGCTTTTTTTCAGATGAAAGTCACTGCTCAATCCACTCATCCCCAGAGGTGAAGGTTAATCATGTGAACTGATGACCTTATATCTTTTAAGAAGCACATTCAGAATGTTGCAAAAAGTTGTTAAAGGGACAACGAGGAGTTTTGGAAAAGCGAAGCGTTTTCACACTACATGTATGAGCCTCCGCGCACACCGTGAAATTCTTTGACCGGCGCAAGGCAAACTCATGTTTTCATTCAACAATAACTAAAGTCAGAGGTTCGAAGACGATCAGATACCGTCGTAGTTCCGACATGACTCGCCACGAAACCGAAAGTAAAAAAAGCTGGTCAGCTCGACCAGCATCTCCGCCACCACTAATAATAACAAAATAACGATAGAGACAAAATGATATATTTATCGAAAATGGGCCCATTAACAAGTGTGGGTAGCGTAGATTTATCCACATTAACGTGAGACTTTTTTATAACCAAATAGAAACTCCTCGTTGTCCCTTTAAAAATAATTTTAAAAATATATTTTTTAAGAGTATGTTCCAATTTATAAAATCGAAAGCACGGAAGAGGATTAGGGCCACTGAGAAAAAGAAAAGTGAGTTATGACTTTTTTTTCTCTGAGAATTCTGAGATTAAAGCAAGGGGGCAGTTGTCGGTCTGAGAAGTGAAGCTCACTTCCGCGTTCAAAAAGCTGCAATCCCCTCGGCTGTCGCTGGGGGCTGGCTCCAGAAGGGAGCAACTCCAACTGAGCCCCATGTTAAAATAGCCGATTTTACAGCTTAAAAAAACATATTTACAGCCTGGTACATTTCATTTTTTTGGTCTCAACCGATAGTTTCTACCCCCGCACACACTCTGAGGGGGGTGAATTTTTTTTAAACTCTACCGTTTTACTATTATTAGGTTTAAAGTTCTGGCCAATTAGGGCGCAGAACCGTTGAGTGACAGGTCCGGAGGCCGCTGCTTCGAGGCCAGTGGGCGGGCTCTCGGCCGGCCAACGGCCGCACCGCTCCAAATATGGCAAGTAGAATCCAACATGGCGCGGTTCAAACCCCCGTAGTAGCGGCACAAAACAGACTCCCCCAAACCAATGGGTGACGTCACGGACGCTACGTCCATTCTTTTTACAGTCTATGGATTAAAGTCAGAATACTGAACTTTGTTCTGATGGTATTTTATGAAGGTCTTTGCTGGTTTTAGCAGGTCACCATGTTTTGGGTTTTACTGATGAGAGTTTGGCATCTTTTTATTTTACCTTTGCATTCATCGTGACGTTGTACTTATCAACAGGTAAGACCAGTTGGGGTTGTGACTGTGACCAGTTTGAAATTGGAAATTTAGTTTGATCTTGTATTGAGCAACACCTGCAAATTAGTCACTCGCCTTTGATTGGAGCATATACAGACTAATACAGTGTGATGTAATCAGGCTTCTGAATAGTTAAAATTTAAATATGGGAGGGGAGGAAGAAATAAATAAATGATCTGCATGACAAAGAAAGCTTTGAGAAAGCTGTCAGAGCTCAGCAGCTTCTCCTCTCTCTGAACATGGACGTTCTGGAGGAAGATGAACTCTGCTTCCCAGAGCTCAACAATTCCTGCAGGAGGACGGCACCCTCTCCAACTGAGGCTACACTCATTTACACGCTGCTGTCCCTCATCATTGTGCTCACTGTGGTTCTGAACCTGCTGGTCATCATCTCTATCTCCCACTTCAGGCAGAGATAATATTTCTCTACATGGCCTACAAAATGTCTGTTTTTTCGTTCATGCTGTGCATCATACTGTGAGATTTTAACTAATGATGAAAATGTTTATGATTTACAGGTTTCAGTTAGAGTTAATTTGAAAATGTTCTTACAACTGTAATGACGCAGTTTTTTGATATTCTCTCTTTTCAGGCAGCTCATCACCTCTTTGTCTCATTTCAGGCAGAGATACATATTTCTCAGAATGATGTACAAAATGTTTATATTTTTGTTTCTTCCATGCAACATAATGTGACATTTAGGTTACTGGGTTGAAGAATTCACAGAAATAGTGTTATCTTGTTGAATTCAATCTAGTCATTTGAACATGCTTTTACAGTTTTAACACTGATGTGTTTCAACATATTAACATTTATTTCACAACTGATGCATTTAACAGTGTGCTCATTGTTGATATTTTCTCTTTTTAGGCAGCTTCACACCACCACCAATCTCCTCCTCCTCTCTCTGGCTGTTGCAGACTTCCTTGTTGGTTTGATGCAGATGCCGTCTGAAATCCTCCTCATGCAGAGCTGCTGGATCCTGGGTGATGCTATGTGTGCTGCGATTTATTTTTTAAGTTTCCTTGTTGTCAGTGTTTCAGTTGGAAGCATGGTTCTCATATCAGTTGATCGCTATGCAGCAATTTGTGACCCCATGTTTTACTCCACCAAGGTTACTCTGAGGAGAGTTCAACTCTGTGTTTGTCTGTGTTGGATGTTTTCTGCTGTGCACAGTAGTTGGATGATGAGGGATTTCCTCAAACACCCAGAGAGGTATAGAGTCTGTCATGGAGAGTGTGTAGTAATAAGTGATCCTGCTGAAGGAATTGTTGATCTTGTTGTGACCTTTTTAGGCCCCATTCTCGTCATTACAATTTTGTATCTGAGAGTATTTGTGGTGGCTGTGTCTCAGGCTCGTGCCATGCGCTCTCACATTGTAGCTGTCACACTTCAGCATTCAGAGACTATAAAAAGTAAGAAATCTGAACTAAAAGCAGCGAGGACTCTGGGTATTGTAATATTAGTGTTTCTTCTGTGCTGCTGTCCATATTATATTGTTGCTATTGCAATTGTGAACAGCTCAGTAGGGACATCATCTACAGCCACTGAGACTTGGTTGTTGTATTTCAACTCCTGTCTGAACCCTGTGATATATGTTTTTTTCTACCCCTGGTTCCGAAAAGCCATTAAAAACATTATTACACTTCAGATACTGCAGCCTGGCTCCAGTCAGGCAAAAATGATGTAAAAGTATGAAAGTGACAGACAAGCTGAGATAATTTCTGTGTCATTGAAAGTGACATTGTTCTTATTTATCCTGCACTTCTGCAAAGTATGGAGAATTAACATTAATAACATTAACATGGGGAAAACACTGTATGGTGGTTAAATACAAATTTATTTGAAGCCCAGCTGTCTCCTGCAGCAGAAAGCCTAGCATGTAATGTGTCAAAGGATCAGTATGTTTTTGTCACATCTGATACTATCGTCACTTTTTTTTATTATACCATTACATTTGTGATGGATTATAATCTGTCAAACAGGCTACTTGATAATTTGACTGATTTTTTCAGTGTATTCATAGACACGTCAGTATAAACTGTTGTTCCCCTCCACCCTCCCTCTGCAGCTAAAGCCTCACTGTGCTGTGTATTGATGAAACCATGACACTGTCCCTGGTGCTGAAATAACAGTGCTACACCAACACCTCCCCTGGTATGAAATTGTCTGTAAAGCAAATATCAAGTTCTCTCAGGATATTTTGAGAAACATATTGTAGTAATGTTCACAGCAACCATATTTTCCTTAAGAAGTACTTGCTGTTAAGAGTTAAATGCTGCGTAGTAATGCTTGAGTTTCATCACTACCACAAATAGAATTTAAGAAAATACAGGCAAATAGACAACACACCGACAACTTCAGAAAACATCTTTATCAGTTTGAATGTGAAAATATGAAAAATATGTTAAAACCACTAGGACTCTTTGTAGATCTACTCAAATTACCCAACAGTCTCTCTGACAGAAATCCTCTGCTGTCATGACTGGCTCTCTCAGCAGTACAAGGGGTTTGCCCACTGCCTTTACAGAGCATGAGAAGACAATTCTCCACTGAGATGATACAAAATAATTAACCTTATCTGCTGTTCTTGAAAACCCCTTCTATTGACAAACTGGCCAAATCAAGGTGTACAAAGCTTTCAAAGACTTTCTCAAAAAGCTGTTAATTCCTGTCAAAGGTGCACAGACAGACTTATGAATACTTTACAATATAGAGTGATTGGCAAAGCACAAGAAATGGCCATGGTGCTCCCTCTACAGGTATTTTCAACCCAGTAGTCCTGTCCTAAGGTTTGCACTGTACATGTTTATAGAACATAACAAGCCACAAATCAGTGTTTAGTTTGAAGGAGCCTTGTAATATTGAGGCTATGTACTGGTTTCAGCCAGTCATCTATTTATTAAACTTTGCTTTGATCATTAAGTCATACTTAACATTGTCAACAGGTAAGATCATTTGTGTGAGAAATTTGAAAATTGCAGACTCAGTTTGATCTGGTTAAGATTGAGAAACACTAGTCAATAGATAATTATATATGAGGTGCAACATATTGATAGACAGACTGATGTAGCCAAAGAGTTACATAATCAGGCTTCTGAATGAATAAATAAATAATTCACCCAGCCTAACAAGTCCTGCAGAAAGACAATACTCTTGCTGACTGAGACCTCACTCATTTTCAGTTTGTTGTCCTTCATCGTTTTGCCCACTACAGCCATTAAGATTTGGCTGTTGTATTTCAGCTCCTGTCTGAACCCTGTGATTTATGTCTCTTTCTACCCCGGTTCAAAAAAATCAATTAAACGCATTGTTACACTACAATGCAGCCTGGCTTCAGTCAGGCCAGGTTAATGTAGTAAACGATGGGATGAGTGAAACCAGTCATTTTCCTGTGATGGGGGACTTATTCATAATCAGGCAACATGGACAATCTTTCTTATTAGTATGAATTCATTGTCATAGTGTCACCCATCACCTATTATGATGCTATCTAAAACTCAGTCCTGAATGAGAACCAGATTTTAGAGTGCAGTAAAAGTATAGATTGTATTTATTTACTTCCAAAACAAACATTGTTACCACTGTTATCCACTAATAATAACAGGATATTTCCACGACAATATGATAAATAGTGGTAACTAAACATTACTCTAGTTCTACATAGCACTAATATGGGCTTTGTCAATGGTTCAAGCCAATCAAGGCTCCACCACAGTATTCTTGGACTGATCATTGCCCTTACAAGATAATGTCCACCAATACAACTAAAACGCATACCCCACTCATCTCCTTTGGAACACTTCAATTAATACCAAAAAGAAAACCAACTAGTCCTGATTTAGAGTGTAATCCACATACCCCTGACCTATCATTCAGAAAAGACAAACTCCATTTCGTACCTGCTGTGACCTCTCATGGCCTCCACACCAGAAATTGAGGCCCTTTAGGATTGATGTTAAGGGAAACCAGCATTAACTGCTAAAGGCCAGAACAAGGCTAGTCCAACAGCTTGGGCACCACCCACCTAATGACCCTGACACACCCCCTTCATACCAGCCAAATGGAAACTCCCCACACAGAATGAGACACCAAACCAGCAGCCATATCTTTGAAGAAGGAGAACAGGATGCAGCCATACAGAGATAATCCACTGATGATAACCCAGTCAAATATGCAATTATGCCCAAAGGATTGGTACAAACTGTGGCCACATATTACATCACAAATCTAATAAGCAATACGTTGAGCTACAGCAAACAGCTAACTGGACTTCCCATAAACCTGTGTCCTCCTTCACCTACATGACTGTCAGTTTAAAGGAGGAGGTCTATCTATTTAATTTGTCCTGACCCTCTGATACAATCCACAGAAGCAAGTACTGCATTAGTGCCCCAACACCTCCTTATGGTCATGGTTACAAAAATGAGCTGATGCCTATTGGTTTGGTTTGGTTTGGTTTGGTTGAAAGCCAATATATAGAAACATTTACTGTGCACTGTGCAGTCATAGGTAACAATGGGCAAGCTAATGCTATCCTGCCTGCTGTAGCCATAACCAATGGAAACAGACTCAGTGTCTGAAAGTATGTTGCACCCCCCTCCCACCCCCCCTAACAGGCCTTTGCCTTTCTTTTTTTTCTCCTGTGTTGGGCATTGGGCAGTGCAGCCAAAGAAGTTTGGGAACTGCTGCTTTAGATGGTCAAAGTGTTCTCCATTTTGAAGACGTCAAACTTTTTCAACTGCCTTCAGAGTTGGGCCCAATTCCAATCTGACCCTTTATGAACTCACTGACTTAAGCCTGGTTTATGGTTCTGCGTCGCGGCGACGGCATAGCTACTTAGTCGACGTGGACCCCTATGCCATAGCCTGACGCGCACCTCCAAAAAATCCTGACTCCGCGTCGCGTTGATGCATAGTGACGCGAACCGCAAGGACTGTGATTGATCCGCTCAGAACGTCAGTGTGGTAAATTCACCCGATCTCAGCCTCGACTGGTTTAGTGGTCGGACAGTCCACCTCTACAAACGTCTTCTTCGTCGCCTGCGCTTCAACATTTGCAATAAAAGCATTTGTTTTTCAGTTGCCATTGTTTACTGTGACTGGAAGAAGACCAAGGAAACCGATACCACACAAAGACACTTGACACGTGAATTGCAGAGCAACGTGTTCCCTCGACGCATAACTTCGAATGCTCAATGATGGCGTCGGGTTTACGCCATAGGTATGCCGTCGACGGAACGTGGAAGCATAGACCATGGCTTTAGAGTCGCGTTCACGGGAAGTCCGTGAGTGTGTGAGGGCTGTTCCATTGTCAGATCAATCAATCAATCAATCAATTTGTTTATTTCGGGCATGTCAATTTAAATCATCATCATCACACTTCATCATCTTCGTTCAAATAATACAATACACATGGCCGAAAGGGAAAGCGGGAGAAGCAAAAGCTTATCTAGTCCCGCCCCCATTACCCACAGAATAAGAATATTTGTCATACATATATCATCAAGTCAGTGAGTCAGTGAATGAACCCTTTCTGCCCGTTTACCGTAAGTCAGCACCGAAGCTGACTTACAGTGGGTACTAGTTTCATTTGGACGTTTCCTTCACGGAAAGCGTGATTCACGCGTTGCGTGAAATTGTAGGTCACATTATAGCCACTAGGTGGAAGCATCGTACTGAGATGCAGCTCAAAAGATTTTGGGATAATTCCACGTTTGAGCACAACGTAGCTGCAATGGAGAGTGGCGCTGTTCATAGGCCATAGGCTACTTAATTTGCAGCTGTGGTCGAGAGAGCTAGAGAGTGAATGGAGAGAGGGACCGCTACGCCGGTGAATCAGATCCATGTTGTTGTTTTTTATTGTATCACAGTGGTTACAGTAGCCTACGTTCAACAGGGTCATTGGTTCTCAACCTTTTGGGGGTCCTGGACCCCTCCATATTTTTGATCTCTCCTGTAGCCTGGCCGGGTCTGGCTCCAAGTTTGAGCAAATTGTCTCATATCTATTTTCAGCAAGTTCTGGTGAATGTAACAATCCACTCAGCGGACGATCGCTCGTTTAAACAGTTTCTAAGCTGTTTCGTCCGTGCCAGCAGCCTGGACCCGATGCGGCTGGACTCACGAGCGGAGCATTAATACACATCTGTCAGCAGCTGCTCCAAACACACAATTTGAAGGGACAGATTAGATGCTGATTTTGTTAACAGCAGGGATGCAAACACCGCGCCGAAAAGCGAAACTCGCTTTTTTCATGACCAATTAGGTGACTTGTGTGAAGCTGGGGTCAGTAAAATGTTTTTCTAACAGGCTGACAGTGACAATCACGTGAAACTGAGGCGAACTCATTCATGGTTGTCTGATTATACTGGTAACAGCCTACCTCCAATGTAGACGCGAGACATGAGCGCTCATTAAAGCGGCGCATAGCCGCGTGCAGTCGATGCGACGGCGACACCGTTTTTTCCCCCCCTGCATGTCCGTGGAGCTGTGCGCCGTGGACATGCACGGTTCCCTACGTTGCTGTGTCAGGCAGGTGTTTCCACGGAGCTCTGCCCCGTTTCAGAGGTGAAGGAACCCCTAGTAAGTGGAAAGACGTCGCCTCCGCGATGTAGAATGTGTTCAATTCAAAAACGCATGGTAACGAAAAACGAGAAATTACGTGGTTGGCACTCAATGAGTTAATTATCACAAGTCATATCATCATCGCAATATTGAACTTGTGTCATCGCACATCGGATATTTTGCTGATATGGTGCAGGCCTAGTTAGAAGACTGTTGTTGTCTTGGATACAATGATAAATATGCAGTTAAGGTTGTGGACTGGTCATGACTCAATGAAACAATAACAACTACCTTCTTATGAGAAATTCTGTCAAAGCCTGGTGTTTGGTATTTTGTCACCATTTCTAACCTTTAGCTATAATGCTAGCATCATTGAGTTATCCCACTTGGTGTCTGCTGTAGCCAGTAACCAATGGAAACAGACATGTGACACAATTTACCCATCAAGTTACTTATGCATTTAGAAGTTATGCTAGTTATGGGTCAATCTGGAGATGAACATATAGTTCTCCCCATAAACCATAGCAGTGTTGGCCTCAGGGTTGGACTGGGAGAGAAACTCAGCCTTGGACTAAACCAGTAGGGATGGCAGCATGAAGCACAGTAACAGAGCTGGTAGAAGCTTGATAGATTGATAGATATGACCACAGTATGACATACTCAGCATCCTGAGAGGATGAGAGTTGAATATGGGAGGAGAGGGAAAGATATAAATGATCTGTACGACAGAGCTTCCCTTCGAAAGCTGTCAGAGCTCAGCAGCTTCTCCTCTCTCTGAATATGGAGGCACTGGAGGAAACTGAATTCTGTTTTTCCCAGCTCAACAATTCCTGCAGGAGGACAATGTCTTTTCTGACTGAGGCCACACTCATTTACTGTCTGCTGAGCTTCATCACTGTGCTCACTGTGGTTCTGAACCTGCTGGTCATCATCTCTATCTCCCACTTCAGGCAGAAATAATATTTCTCTGCATGGTCGACAAAATGTCTGTTTTTTAGTTCATGCCATGCAACATAATGTGGCATTTGAATTAATGATGAAAATATTTTGATTTCCAGGCTTCAGTTAGATTAGCAAACTGCTTATTGAAAATGTTCTTCTGCTGTAATGTATTTACATATATTGTTGCAGTACAGATAGCTAATAGGTGTAAATGTATGACCCCTGCTAACACTTATTTCTAACACTGCTACATGTAACAGTGTGTTCATTGTTGATGTTCACTCTTTTCAGGCAGCTCCACACCACCACCAACCTCCTCCTCCTCTCTCTGGCTGTTGCAGACTTCCTTGTTGGTTCCATGCAGATGCCAGCTGCAATCCTTCTCTTGGAAGGCTGCTGGATCCTGGGTGATGTTATGTGTGCTGTAAATTACTTTTTTGGTTACCTAGTTGTCAGTGTTTCAGTAGGAAACATGGTTCTTATATCAGTTGACCGCTATGTGGCAATTTGTGACCCCATGTTTTACTCCACCAAAGTTACCTTGAGAAGAGTTCAATATTGCGTTTGTCTGTGTTGGATGTTTTCAGCTGTGCACAGTAGTTGGATAATAAGGGATTTATTAAAAGAACCAGACAGGTATAAAACCTGTCATGGTGAGTGCACAATCATCAGTAGTTATGCTGAAGAAATTGTTGACCTCGTTGTGACGTTTTTAGGCCCCATTTTAGTCATTACACTTTTGTATCTGAGAGTATTTGTGGTGGCTGTGTCTCAGGCTCGTGCCATGCGTGCTCACATTGCAGTGGTCACTCTTCAGCATTCAGAGACGATAAAAAGTACGAAATCTGAAATGAAAGCAGCGAGAACTCTGGGTGTTGTAGTTGTTGTGTTTATTCTTTGCTCCTGTCCATTTTATTGTGTTGCTCTAACAGCTGTGAACAGCTCGATAAGAGTAACATCTGTAGCTGTTGAGTTGTGGTTTTTGTATTTTAACTCCTCTCTGAACCCTGTCATCTATGTCTCTTTCTACCCCTGGTTCAGAAAATCTATTAAACACATTGTTACACTTCAGATACTGCAGCCTGGCTCTAGTCAGGCCAGGTTCATGTAGAAAGCGATGCACTGAGCGAAACCGCTTATATTTCTGTGAAGGGAGAGTTATGTTGAGTCCAATAACCTGAATGTACATTGTTTAAAGGCTGCTGATTTAAAGAAATGCAGAAAAAGTACAACCTGAAGCTTTCACTCTTACTGTTTGTGACTGCATGTCTATGTAATCTGACAACCATAATCCTGTTTGAATGAGTGAAGTAAAAAAAAAAAAAGGTAATTATATAATAAAAACCATATTGGTAGGAGTTCATTCTCATAGTGGCACCCATAACATATCATATATATATACAGTATATATATACATACATGTCCTGAATGAAAACCAGGTTTTAGGGTACAGTAAGAGAATAGATCATATTTAATTATTTCAAAAGTCTAGTCTATTTCTATGAGCATATGCATTAAAACAAGGCTCCACCACAGTTCCCTGAGCCAGGCCATTGCCCTCACACAATCAGGGGGTAGGAGCTGCCCACTATATCAACCTTTACCACTCTAACACATACCCCACCCATCTCCCTTTTGAACACATAAAATAATACAAAAAGTCCTGGAGTTAGGGGGTTATGCACATACTCCTGAAATATCATCCAGAAAAGACCAACTCCATATCATAAGTGTTCCACACTCTAACAGGACTCACCACTAATCAATTCTAAAAATGAAGGCCCTTAAGGATTGATGTTCAGGTTTCCTGTTGGGATCCCAGCACTGGCAAGGGCCAGAAAAAGGACAGTCAACAGCTTGAACACCACCCACCTAATGATCGTGACATGCCCTCTACACACCTACCACACCATTGAAACTCCCCACACAGAATGAAGACCAAGAGAGCAGCCAAATATTTGACGTACAACTCAACATAGATAAAAGAGGAAGAACAGAATGTAGTCAAACAGAAATAATCCTCTGACGATAATCCAGTCAAATTGCAATTAGATTCCAAAAAATTGGTACAAACTGTTGTGTCAGAACCACAATGAATTACATCACAAATCTAATAAGCAATAGCTGCGCGGCTGCGCCACAGTAAACAGCTAACTGGACTTCTTCTGTCCTATCCTATAAACCCGTGTCCTCCTTCACCCAAATGTTTGACAGTTTAAAGTCGGAAAAACACGAGTTACGAGTTTCCTTGAACGCACCATAACAGTCCTCGTCCCTACGTCGCCACATTCACGGCGTCCCTTGGCTGCACACACAGCCCTGCATGCCGTTCTCTCTCCTCATTGGATAAAAACTGTAGGATACGATAAATGTTTTCTCCTCGGCTCAGAGCAGAGCAGAGTGACTGACGGGCGCATGACGTCTGTCCGACTACCCATTTCGCCAACCACCCATTTCTCCGACTCCGACCATACATTTCTTTATTTTTGCGTCATCAGTCCGACCTCCCACTTCTCCGACTTAAGTAGCCCTAACCCTTAACCTTACCCTAAACCTAACCTCAACACTGTAGAATGGGTAGTCGGAGAAATGAGCCGTCGGACTTGTGGGCAGTCGGACTGACGTATGCTCCCCGTGACTGACAGACCCGTGTTTCGGTTCAAACACTCTATGTAAGTGATTGCTGTCGGAAGATATAACTATTTAAGACTTATATTAACACAAATATATCACTTACTTCTGCTTTAAGGTTGTGGACTGGTCATGAATCAATGAAACAATAACAACTGCTTTCTTAGGCCAGGTAATACTGGGTAAGCTAACACTGTCATGTCTGCTATAGCCAGTCACCAATGGAAACAGACATGTAACACAATTTACCCATCAAGTTACTTGTGCATTTAGAAGTTATGCTAGTTCCGGGTCAATCTGCATCTTTTCAGATGATCATAGTTTTCCCCATTTTGATAAAACCATAGCTGAGTGTCGGCCTCAGGGTTGGACTGGGAGAGAAACTCAGCCTTGAAATAAACCAGTAGGGATGGCAGCATGAGGCACAGGAAAAGAGCTGGAAAAAGCTTGATGGATAGGGCCACAGTACAGTATGACGTACTCAGCATCCTGAGAGGATGAGAGTTGAATATGGGAGGAGAGGGAAAGATATAAATTATCTGTATGACAGAGCTTCCCTTAGAAAGCTGTCAGAGCTCAGCAGCTTCTCCTCTCTCTGAATATGGAGGTCCTGGAGGAAACTGAATTCTGTTTTTCCCAGCTCAACAACTCCTGCAGGAAGATAACCCTGCCAAATGAGGCTACACTCATTTACACTCTGCTGTCCCTCATCATTGTGCTCACTGTGGTTCTGAACCTGATGGTCATCATCTCTATCTCCCACTTCAGGCAGAGATAATATTTATCTACATGGCCTTCAAAATGTCTGTTTCTTAGTTCATGCTATGCAACATAATGTGACATTTGAATTAATGATGAAAACATTTCTGATTTACAGGTTCCAGTTAGATTAGTAAACTGCTCAATCGTAGCTGTAATGTTGTGATGTATTTATGTATATTGTTGCAGTACAGATCATTTGTGTAAAATGATGACGCCTGATAACACTTATTCTAAGAACTGTTATATATAACGGTGTGTTATTATTGATATTCTCTCTTTTCAGTCAGCTCCAGACCACCACCAACCTCCTCCTCCTCTCTCTGGCTGTTGCAGACTTCCTTGTTGGTTCAATTCTAATGCCAGTTGGAATCCTCTCCTTGGAAGGCTGCTGGTTTCTGGGTGATGTTATGTGTGCTGTGACTTACTTTTTGGGTTACTTCGTTGTCGGTGTTTCAGTAGGAAACATGGTTCTCATATCAATTGACAGATACATGGCAATTTGTGACCCCATGTTTTACTCCACCAAAGTTACTCTGAGAAAAGTTCAACTCTGTGTTTGTCTGTGTTGGATATTTTCTGCTGTTCACAGTAGTTGGATACTGAGGGATTTATTAAAACAACCAGACAGGTATAAAACCTGTCATGGTGAGTGCTCAAACATAAATACTTATGCTGAAGAAGTTCCTGACTTTGTTGTGAACGTTTTAGGCCCCATTTCAGTCATCACAATTCTGTATCTGAGAGTATTTGTGGTGGCTGTGTCACAGGCCCGTGCCATGCGCTCTCACATTGCAGCTGTCACACTTCAGCATTCAGAGACTGTAAAAAGTAACAAATCTGAAATCAAAGCAGCAAGGACTCTGGGTGTTGTAGTAGTTGTGTTTATTCTTTGCTACTGTCCATATCATTGCCTTGCTCTTGCAGCTGTGAACAGCTCATTTAGACCATCTGCAAACATTGAGTATACTATAATATATTTCAACTCTTCTCTGAACCCTGTGATCTATGTCTCTTTCTACCCTTGGTTCAGAAAATGTATTAAACACATTGTTACACTTCAGATACTGCAGCCTGGCTCCAGTCAGGCCAGTTTAATGTAGGCAGCGATAGACTGAGTGAACAAACTACTTATTTTTATATGAAGGTGGGAGTTATTCTTATGTTTTGTTCAATGAGCTAAGTATACATTGTTCAGTATCTGCAGAATTAAAGAAAATGCAAACAAAAGTACTGTATGATCAGAGTCAGAGTCCATTTCATTGTCATTCATAGTACATTTGCATGTACTGGAATGAAATTATGAAAACACAAGGCAGAAAGACAGAAACATCACTAAAAACTAAACGAAAAAGACTGACCAATATTTACAATAAATACAGTATATAAAAGGTTACAATGATAAATAAATATCTAAAAGAGATTTATTATGAAAGAAAAAGAAAAAACTGATACCTAAACGTCATTTCTATTGCACATATGCCTTCTTTTAAAAGTGCACTTGAAGTGATAGTTCAGCTTTTTTGAAGTGGAGTTGTATGAGGTACAAATGGCCATTAAGTATAATATCTGCAGTCGAAAGGTATGCAATTAGGCCCAAAGGATTGTTAAAAAACTGTGGCTTCATATCCACTATGTGTTACATCACACATCCAATACACAATACGTTGAGCCATAGAAAACAGCTAACTGGACTTCCATTGTATTATCCCATAAACCCCTGTGTTCCTCCACCTATTAGACTGTCAGTTTAAAGGAGGAGGTCTAGGTCATTTGTCCTGACCCTCTGATACAATCCATAGTGTCATGTCCTGAATTAGTGCCCCTACACCTCTTTATGGTAATGGTAATAATAATACATTCAGCTCATGTCATGGTTTGGTTTAGGCAACACAACAACTTCTATATTAGGTTTATGGATGGATTAGGGGTTGTCCGTCCTTAAGGTTAGAAGTAGGGCTTCACAATTATTATTTTCATCGTCATCAGGATGTCAACATGCACGATAAACACATAACAAAAGGCTGCCTGAAATGTGATGAGTACGTTTTATTTACAGGCGCCATGCCTTCACACTCACACACACCTGTAACCTGAGCTACACTGCTGAACGCACTGTAACAACAACGGCAGACTTCCGTCAGGTCCCTCAGATACCTACCGCACCTGAGATTTGGCATCGATCAACATATTTGTACGGAAACAACTTCTCAAGGTTAGTCAACTTATAATGGTTGGAATTTGTTTAGAACACGCAAGCTTTCCAAGCTTCTTCTCTGTTTTTGCTGTATTTGTGTGTTAGTGTTAATTGCCACTACAGGCCAGGTGTATGTACTACAGTGTATTGAGTCATTTTCAGAAAGACGCAGAAACTATATGGTTAATATGCACACCTGAATATTTGCTTAACTCATTGAGTGCCGCGCTCCTTTCCAAAGTTTTAGTCAAGTGTACCGGCAATTTAGACCATTTTTGACGATTTTTGAAGAGCCACACTGTATTCTATATTATTGCCACCAACACATACTGTGGCTCATTTGAAAGGTGAAACTTTATGCTTCAAATGACCAAATGAAACCGTTTGTTTCTACGAGCCTCCGTTCCTGAGAAAAGTCAAGCTAAAGCTGGCTGGGTTTCACCAAAATCCCTGCTTTTTTTCTAGAAAAGGAGATACAGCGTCTTTTATGAAAGGTGCTCTGTTTGTGCCTGTCGCTCTTCTGACACTCGTATTTCTGGATCAAAGGGCTCGTATAAGATAAATATATACAACAATTGTTGTTCTATTCACAAAACCACCATTGAGGGCGGGGGGGGCGGGGCACTAATCAACAATAACACAGACGCACCGTGCCGTGTCACAGCCTCTCGCTGCGGAATGCGATGGTCTCTTGGCCACAGCAGGTCGGGAACACCAGTCCCACCGGTGGTCGCGGTCCTTCTGTGGTACGGGTCGGTGACGGCGGCCTGCTTTGGTCCAGAAACCATCACATTTTACCGCGGGAGGACACGGTGATGCTCGAGATGAAGACTGGGCGGGACTGTCGGCTGAGAGCTTTACTGTTACGGCTCCGAGCTGCTGGAGCCTCGCGGGTGAGAGCAGAGCAGAGCAGCTGCATCCACATGCAGAACTCCGTTTGCAAAAGCCGAGTTATGATAAAAACTTCCAGAGCTGTCATGGGTTTTTGATCGTCATCTATTTCAGTTCTGCTCGTTGTAGAGTCCCCAAATTTATACATAAGGTGTGTTAAAGTGTCTATTTTCATAATTTAAAAAAAAAGCAAAAAACGTAAAATCTCGTTTTTGGCACTCAACGCATGGGAACGAAAAACGAGAAATTACGTGGTTGGCACTCAATGAGTTAATTATGAGTCATATCATCATCGCAATATTGAACTTGTGTCATCGCACATCGGATATATTGCTGATATGGTGCAGGCCTAGTTAGAAGACTGTTGTTGTCTTGGATACAATGATAAATATGCAGTTAAGGTTGTGGACTGGTCATGACTCAATGAAACAATAACAACTACTTTCTTATGAGAAATTCTGTCAAAGCCTGGTGTTTGGTATTTTGTCACCATTTCTAACCTTTAGCTAATGCTAGCATCATTGAGTTATCCCACTTGGTGTCTGCTGTAGCCAGTAACCAATGGAAACAGACATGTGACACAATTTACCCATCAAGTTACTTATGCATTTAGAAGTTATGCTAGTTATGGGTCAATCTGGAGATGAACATATAGTTCTCCCCATAAACCATAGCAGTGTTGGCCTCAGGGTTGGACTGGGAGAGAAACTCAGCCTTGGACTAAACCAGTAGGGATGGCAGCATGAAGCACAGTAACAGAGCTGGTAGAAGCTTGATAGATTGATAGATATGACCACAGTATGACATACTCAGCATCCTGAGAGGATGAGAGTTGAATATGGGAGGAGAGGGAAAGATATAAATGATCTGTACGACAGAGCTTCCCTTCGAAAGCTGTCAGAGCTCAGCAGCTTCTCCTCTCTCTGAATATGGAGGCACTGGAGGAAACTGAATTCTGTTTTTCCCAGCTCAACAATTCCTGCAGGAGGATGATGTCTTTTCTGACTGAGGCCACACTCATTTACTGTCTGCTGAGCTTCATCACTGTGCTCACTGTGGTTTTGAACCTGCTGGTCATCATCTCTATCTCCCACTTCAGGCAGAAATAATATTTCTCTGCATGGTCGACAAAATGTCTGTTTTTTAGTTCATGCCATGCAACATAATGTGGCATTTGAATTAATGATGAAAACGTTTTGATTTCCAGGCTCCAGTTAGATTAGCAAACTGCTTATTGAAAATGTTCTTCTGCTGTAATGTATTTACATATATTGTTGCAGTACAGATAGCTAATAGGTGTAAATGTATGACCCCTGCTAACACTTATTTCTAACACTGCTACATGTAACAGTGTGTTCATTGTTGATTGTTGTTCACTCTTTTCAGGCAGCTCCACACCACCACCAACCTCCTCCTCCTCTCTCTGGCTGTTGCAGACTTCCTTGTTGGTTCCATGCAGATGCCAGCTGCAATCCTTCTCTTGGAAGGCTGCTGGATCCTGGGTGATGTTATGTGTACTGTAAATGGCTTTTTTGGTCACCTAGTTGTCAGTGTTTCAGTAGGAAACATGGTTCTTATATCAGTTGACCGCTATGTGGCAATTTGTGACCCCATGTTTTACTCCACCAAAGTTACCCTGAGAGGAGTTCAATATTGTGTTTGTCTGTGTTGGATGTTTTCTGCAGTGCACAGTAGTTGGATGATAAGGGATTTATTAAAAGAACCAGACAGGTATAAAACCTGTCATGGTGAGTGCGCAATCATCATTATTTATGCTGAAGAAATTGTTGACCTTTTTGTGACGTTTTTAGGCCCCATTTTAGTCACTTTTGTATGTGAGAGTATTTGTGGTGGCTGTGTCTCAGGCTCGTGCCATGCGTGCTCACATTGCAGTGGTCACTCTTCAGCATTCAGAGACTATAAAAAGTACGAAATCTGAAATGAAAGCAGCGAGAACTCTGGGTGTTGTAGTTGTTGTGTTTATTCTTTGCTCCTGTCCATTTTATTGTGTTGCTCTAACAGCTGTGAACAGCTCGATAAGAGTAACATCTGTAGCTGTTGAGTTGTGGCTTTTGTATTTTAACTCCTCTCTGAACCCTGTCATCTATGTCTCTTTCTACCCCTGGTTCAGAAAATCTATTAAACACATTGTTACACTTCAGATACTGCAGCCTGGCTCTAGTCAGGCCAGGTTCATGTAGAAAGCCCTGCACTGAGCGAAACCGCTTATATTTCTGTGAAGGGAGAGTTATTTTGTGTTCAATAACCTGAATGTACATTGTTCAACAGCTGCTGAATTGAAGAAATGCAAAATGAAAAATGAATTTATAAACACACTTGTCTGTTTGTTTGAATGAGTGAAGTAAAATAATAATAATAAAAAAAGGTGATTATATAATAAAAACCCTTATTGGTAGGGCACCCATAACATATCATAATGCTATCTAAAACCCTGTCCTGAATGAGAACCAGGTTTTAGGGTACAGGAAGAAAATAGATCATATTTCAAAAGTCTAGTCTAGTCTATTTGAGCATATGCGTTAAAACAAGGCTCCACCACAGTTCCCTGAGGCAGGCCATTGCCCTCACACAATCAGGGGGTAGGGCCTGCCCACTATATCCACCTTTACCATTCTAACACATACCCCACTCATCTCCCTTTTGAACACATGAAATAATACAAAGAACAACAACTAGTCCTGCAGTTAGAGGGTTATGCACATACTCCTGAAATATCATCCAGAAAAGACCAACTCCATGTCATATGCCTACATGCTTCACACTCTAACAGGACTCAACACTGGTGAACTCTAAAAACCAAGGCCCATAAGGATTGATGTTCAGATTTCCCAGCACTGAATGCTAAGGGTCAGAACAAGGACAGTCCAACAGCTTGGGCACCACCCACCTAATGATCCTGACACGCCCTCTACATACCTACCACACCAGCTGAATCGAAACTCCCCACAAAGAATGAGACACCAAACCAGCAGCCAAATCTTTGACGTACAAGTCAACATAGGCTAAAAGAGGAAGAACAGGGTGTAGTCAAACAGAAATAATCCTCTGATTATAACCCTGTCAAATTGCAATTAGAGCCAAAGAATTGGTACATTGTCATCTTAGAAGGCAAGGCAAGGCAATTTTATTTGTATAGCCCGTATTTACAAACAGTTTGTCTCAATGGGCTTTACATGGCATCATAACAACATCCTCTACCCTTAGACCCTCACATGGACTGAGGAAAAACTCCATAGAAAACCACGATGAATTAGGCTACATCACAAATCCAATAAGCAATAGCTGAGCCACAGCAAACACCTAACTGGACTTTCTCTGTCCTATCCTATAAACCTGTGTCCTCCTTCACCAAAATGCTTATCAGTTTAAAGGAGGAGGTCTATAGAGATCATTTGTCCTGACCCTCTGATAACAATCCACAGACGCATGTTCTTAATTATTTTCTTCTTCTTTTCTCTTTATGGTAATGGTAATACGTTTAGCTTATGCCATGGTTTGGTTTAGGCAACACAACAACCACTATAAAGTTTATGGACAGATTAGGAATTGTTCGTCCTTATAAGGTTAAAAGACTGTTGTTGTCCTGGATACAATGATAAATATGCAGTTATTGTTGTGGACCGGTCATGAATCAATGAAACAATAGCAGCTACTTTATTATGAGAAGTTATGTCAGAGTCTGGTGTTTGGTGTTTTGTTAACATTGTTAACATTTGGCTCATGCTAGTGTGACAGTTGAGGGTCCTGTCACCATGCCTCCAATTGATCATGCGCCCTGGCTACTTGGCCAAAGGGATGTCCCGTTGGCCAAGTGGTTAGCGCGCATGATCAATGCGGATCAAAGCCCGCCCGGGCCCTCTTCACCTTGCCACATTCTGGCATTGTCGGCAGGATACATGTAGCACTGGGGTGGGTCCATGGATTCCTAATGTGTGGCAGCCTGCGCAGAGCACAAGGACGTGCTTGTGAAAATAGGGGGAGAGATGTGACAGTTGAGGGTCCTGTCACTATGCCTCCAATTGATCATGCGCCCTGGCTATTGGCCAAAGGTGGTTAGCGCGCATGACTGTTACCCTTGAGTCTGGAGTTCGAAGCCCGCCCGGGCCCTCTTCAACTTGCCACATCATTGTGTTATGCTCCACACCAGTGTTTGCAGAGAGCCAGCCAGTGATACAAACATTTGCTGTACACTCATAAAATAGCTAACACTTGGTAAGCTAATGCTATCATGCCTGCTGTAGCCAGCAACCAATGGAAAAGACATGTAACACAATGTTCTCGTGAAGTTACTTGTGCATTTAGGAAAAGTTATGCTTGTTCTTGATCAATCTGGATCCCTTTGATCCTGGTGTTCTCTAGTGTTGGCCTCAGAATTGGACTGGAAAAGAAACTTAGCCTTGGACCTGGCAGCATGAACCACAATAACAGAGCTCGATAGATATGGCCACAGTATGGCATACTGAGCATTCTGAGAGGATAGCTGTTGAATATAGGAGGGGACAGAAACATATAAATTACCTGTATGACGAAGAGTTTGATTCAGAAAGCTGTCAGAGCTCAGCAGCTTCTCCTCTCTCTGAATATGGAGGCCCTGGAGGAAGATGAACGCTGCTTTTCCCAGCTCAACAACTCCTGCAGGAGCACAATGCCCTCACTGACTGCGGCCACACTCATTTTCAGTCTGCTGTCCCTCATCACTGTGCTCACTGTGGTTCTGAACCTGTTGGTCATCATCTCTATCTCCCACTTCAGGCAGAGATAATATTTCTCTGCATGTTTTTTTTGTTTGTTTTTTGGTTCAATCAATGCAACAGAATGTAATGTTCATTTTATTGATGGAAACATTTTTGATTCACAGGTTCCAGTTTGATTCATTATAATAGCTTTAAGTTGGGCATCAATTCTTATTTATGTCCATGATGGGATGGCAGATATTGTTATTTTGAAAATGAGTCATTACCATGATTATGGTGATTTCGAGAAAACGTGCAAAACTGAGACTCATTCCTTAAGCTGTAAATGACAGTAACTTTTTCTTGTCTGGGCCTGTGATGAATACTGGTTATGAAAATTTGCTCTTACAACTGCAATGCTGTGTTTTCTTTTATGTTGCAGGACAGAGGATGAATGTAAAATAATATTACCCAACATAACACTTATTTGTACAAATTCTACATGTAACAGTGTGCTCACTGTTGATATTCTCTCTTTTCAGGCAGCTCCACACCACCACCAACCTCCTCCTCCTCTCTCTGGCTGTTGCAGACTTCCTTGTTGGTTTGATGCAGATGCCCTTTGAAATCCTTCTCATGCGAGGCTGCTGGATCCTGGGTGATGTTATGTGTGCTGTGGTTTACTTTTTAGCTTTCCTCATTATCAGCGTTTCAGTTGGAAACATGGTGCTCATATCAGTTGACCGCTATGTGGCAATTTGTGACCCCATGTTATACTCCACCAAAGTTACTCTTAGAAGAGTTCAACTCTGTGTTTGTCTGTGTTGGATTTTTTCTGCTTTTCACAGTACTTGGATGATGTGGGATTTCTTTAAAGAGCCAGACAGGTATAGAGTCTGTCATGGAGAGTGTATCGTTATAAATAATGATGCTGAGGGCATGTTTGACCTCATTGTGACCTTTTTAGGCCCCATTTCAGTCATCACACTTCTGTATCTGAGAGTATTTGTGGTGGCTGTGTCTCAGGCTCGTGCCATGCGCTCTCACATTGCAGCTGTCACACTTCAGAATTCAGAAATTGTAAAAAGTAAGAAATCTGAAATGAAAGCAGCGAGGACTCTGGGTATTGTAGTAGTTGTATTTATTCTGTGCTCCTGTCCATATTATTGCCTTACTGTTGCAGCTGTGAACAACTTCTTCGGGGTGTCATCTGCAGCCTTTGAGAGTTGGCTGTTGTATTTCAACTCCTCTCTGAACCCTGTGATCTATGTCTCTTTCTACCCCTGGTTCAGAAAATCTATTAAACACATTGTTACACTTCAGATACTGCAGCCTGGCTCCAGTCAGGCCAGTTTCATGTAAGCATTAAGGAATGACTGAATCACATCTTTTTTCTGTGAATCTACATAGCTCATCATCTGGAGAATTAAGGAAAATATGTATTAAAATACCATATGTTGAAAATGAATGTTAAGCCCTCCGTTTTTCAGGGGTGAAAGTAGTTTTAAATTCTTGCCGGTACTATTACCAAAAGTGATTTTTTTCTGCATTATTATTATTACTGATTTTAATTGGGACATTATCGTGTGGTACACGTTTCGAAGGCTGGGTCAGTAGACAATAAGGGAAATTTTGAAGATCACTGGCCCCACCATTCTAACCACTGGCCCAGGACCATGTCGATCCCCATAATAACGAAAAAAAAAAAAAACATATCCAAGCCAATTCCTGCGGTCTCGCCATCGAGGCTGGAGCTTTCTTATATACCGATACCAATACTAGTAAATTTCCACGATTCTCGATACTTATTTGATACCACGATTTAAGAAGAAGAAAAAAACATTAGGCTATTTTATTTAATACATAAATAAATAACTGTTTATCGTTCTGCGGGAGCGAGCGAGCTGCGTGTGCACACTGCAGTTGCTTGCAGGTGGTGTCTGACGTCCCAGGGCGCAGCGCTGCTGCGCACAGAAAGTAGATATTTGATAGGGTCGGGATCTCCTAACACTATGTGTTAGCAGTAATTACCAAGAAGATTTCACAGAAATCATTTCAAACCACAGGGAATTCATGTGAAATTAGATTTATTTCATTTTTTACTCATCTTTTTTTTTTTTTTTTTTAATCTCTCTCATGATCTTCCTGGTTCCGCCTCTGAATCTTTTAGTGGTACGCAGTACCGGACCGTACCGGCTTACTTTCACCCCTATATCATCCAGAGAGGACTAACTCTATTCATGCTTCATACTCTTCACCATTGATTAACACCAAAAGCACGGCCCTTAGGGATTGATGTTTGTTTCCTGTTAGGAGCTCACATACTCTGTACACCTCTTTATGGTCATGGTTATTACAAGTTAATACAGAACATCAGATCGCTGCTGCTGTGGGTGTATAACGTTGTGAATGATCCTCGGTGTGTGACCGTAGGTTTTAGCCTCTCCCCGCGGTGACTGATGTTTATCACAGCTCAAACCGCATACTATAAAAAATATAGCCTGCGTTATATAGGCCTTCATTATAATGACCGCAGTCTCACCAGCCATTCATATGCATGGCGTGTTAAAGTCTGCTGATATACAGTAAGCAGAAATAAGCAGAAAATGCTCCATAATTTAATTGTGAGGACGTTATTGTCTATGCTTAAACTGTATGATAAATACCTAAAGGACATTTGTGGCCACGTGACTTTTGTTTACAGTTTTTGGACCGTTTGAGTTTGGCCCCAGCAAACCGGACCAATTGCGAAATTGCAACAATGTATCATCCTTGTCTTGATTTGAATCAGATAACATACCTTTTAGGTCTGAGACTCTGTAATACAACAGTTTGACAGTTGAAGGAGGGAGGGAGAAGGTGCATTTTGAATAATTTCCTCTTTTGATGGCACATCCCCGCCTCTTCAATCGTTGATTGCAGATGCAGATGATCAATTTGGCCCTTTTTCAAAGTCACAACATCTCATCTTTTCTCCATTGTGTCTGGTCTGGTTTGCTTCCTCTGTGCTTCAGACGTATGGTAATTCAAAGGTTCTGAAGAATGTAGCTTTACATTATCAAACATTTACAGTGTAACAGAGCAAGCTTTCGTACTCGGCTGACCGGGGGGAAACCGCCAGTCTGACATAGGCCTCTAATTGTCTATGGCAAGACTTAATTTTCTATCAAATGTCCCATCATTCCAACAATTCTTGCTTCCTATGGTCGGAAATTATGGCATTTTTTTGTTTTTTTAAACATCCTGCCTTTCCGACAATTCCTTTAATAGCGTATAGTGCCCTGGTAAAAATGTTAAAGGTGTTCAGAAATGGCCATTTGTCCTGTTTGTCGCGCCTCCTTCTACGAGTTTCCACGAGTTGCCGCACGAGTTTACCCGAAAAAGGAAAACAAATGTGATTGTTCGTTATCGAGCGGGCGGGATATTCAATGTTTGGGATGAGACCAAGCTCGGTGTGTGTGTGTGTGTGTGTGTGTGTGTTGATTGACGGATGACGGATCCAATATCACTGGCTGATGAATCGTGAGCAACGCGACGCATAATTCGTGTGCCTGTATTATCCAATGCGAAGAACAAGTACCCCACTTTCATCCTGGATTTACTCAAAAATAGAATTTTTCACAAAGTTTGGGCTACATCGTCTGACAGATGAGTTATTACACTATGGTATGCATTATGATGCCAGTGGGGGAAAAAATGTTTGGAGTGTTTTCATGTCTCAAAATAGACTAAATAAACATAATCTAAAGAAATTTAAAAAAAATATTTATTTTTGGAAGTTTTTGGGCTTTGTTGCCTGTCGGCAACATTGTACTATTACGGTTCATCATATACTGTATTAGAAACACCAGTCTCTGTAGACTTTCACCTTCACTGGCCTCATCCTCATCCTAATTCTCATCTTCCTCATCATCATCATAATAGCCTGATGTTTACTTTACTGCATCCAAAATCAAATTTATTAAGGATAAAAAACAAAATTATGATGAATTATATATTTTTGAACATTATATTTACACCTAAACACACACTACCATAGTCTCATAATGCAATTTTGATTCCATAATGGTCCACTGTTGCCTCAAGGCAACATTGCAATTTTCTATAATGGTACGTTGTTGCTTTCGGGCAACAGGTGCATTTTAAGTTTCCATTATTTAATAAGTAAATAAATTGCATGGAACTATTAAAAATTAAACTTTACTAATCTATTAGTGTAAATATATTTTTTTCCAGATGAAAAAGGGCCAGGAAGTTATGTTTTCAGACCGTTTTAGTGGAGCAAAATGACAAACCTGTTTCCTTTGAAAAAGTCTGCAAAAAAGGGTTTCAGTATGGCTTCTTGAAAGTCATGTGATAAATTAAAGCATTGTTATTGGTTCTCTAAGGTCTCCTCTCTTTTTTAAAGTATTACAGCATTAAATGGGATAAATTGTGGAGATGTGACAGGCCAAAAAGTGGTATGTTGCCTGAGGGCAACATGGTACCATAGAGGGTTAAGACGCACAGTGGGCTCAAATTCAATTTTCTTCTCTGAACACCTTTAAACATGTATTCAATTAACAAATATGCAGTGATATTTTGAAATATTACCGTTAAATTACTGCTGTTGTGAAAGAAGTTATCATTAATGTGGAGAAATGTATATGTGGTGCTTATTTCGGGATGATCCTTAAATTTCCTATGCTCTTAATGGTTTTTGAACGTCTCTTGTCGTTTCCTCTGTTTATTTGGGTAACCAGCGGGAAGGGGGCGGGACTAAAAAAAAGCACGAGACGAGGCTCAAGCTAATGTCTGGAGAAAAACGAGGAAAAGAAAAACGACAAAGTAAGAGCTAGTTGTAAGCGTTTGAAAGTGTTTAAAGTTATTATTTCTACTGAAACTAAAAGCCGGAGGTTTTACCTGTGTGGTATCGGGTAGAAAATGTAAGAGTGAGCCATGTTTGGAGCTGTTTCAGCCCGGAAATCATACTAAAGGTCGGCGACGCCATTTTCTGTTGTGTATCAGTGCTAGTTAGTTAGCCTCGTCCCGCTAGCAGGAGAAGGAGACTGTGTGTGTGGGAGAATATTTTGTGCCGGGATTTCTGAGTGAGTATGGACATTATGTGAACTGGTGACAATACAAACGTTTATGGGAATGAATAGTAGAGTTTATTAGAGTTGTGAATTTCTGCATAGTGTGCCTACACGCCTGCCAGCCTGCTGCCACCATGCTGCTGCTGCTGAGGGAGCTCAGGACTTCACGCTGCCGCCATCTCATCTCCATCTCATCTCACACTTCTACTCTGAACAGAGGGTTTGAGGAACCTGCTGCTAACCGTTTCTGAATTTCCAAGGATCCGTGAGTACTGAGAAAACACTTTTCATGAGGATTCAAATGAGCTCCAACATGCGCGCCAACAACATGGTAGCTACCATAACTGAGTTTTACAAAACATGGGTATTATTTTACTTTCTTGACTCAAAGGATCACCAGGAAAATTAAAGGGTGAATATCCATTTTTTCACTGTGTTAATAAACATTTCATGTTGTTGCAATGTAGCCTATAGGAGTTGAAATGACTGACAAAAGTGTTAAATGTATGCATGGGAGTTTGTAAGCTCACCTAAACAATATAGCTATAAAATCAGCTAACCAGGCCTCTCTGCACCCTAGGCAGAGTCACGGATAAATGAATGTATGGGAAACACTGTTGTCAATCGCAGTGTTTTATTTTGAAAGTTGTTTTAATTTTTAAAATTGACCGGATTCTCTCGTAGTTTATTAATTGACTTCCTGCCCGGCTTGACACGATCACTCGCGGCTCGCACACAAAATAGACCAGACGCAGAAACTATGCTTACACGGTGTACAGTTATTCACTGTGAAATAAGGGTGTGTTAACTTCAAAATAAAAATTGTGATAGTTTATCAGTTGTAATTAATGCAATGTATTGTTTGTTCATCTTTTTTGCCTTGTTGGAGCTTCATAAATTCCCTGATTGACAGAAGATATTTCCTGTGAAAGTGCATGTGAGGTCAACTTTTTCCGTTAAGAAGACAAACATTTTGTAAGCCTGTCATCCGCTCTGGATTAAGAGTTATTGTAAGGTAAGACAGTAGCTATTTGCTTCTCCACTAATAAATGTACTGTAACTTCACTCTTTTATATTCATCATAATATTATACTTTTTACGTTTTGGTTTAAACATAGTATGATGATTTGCTTAGAGTACTTCAAGTCTGATCATCTGATAACTTTGGACTGCATTGTCATTGTTGACAAAAACGTATTTAGGTGAACTTGTGTCCTGTTTGTAGATGAGGAATTGAAGAGTTGTGGTCTGAAAGGTTGTATTAGTATTTTAGTTTTTGCAGGCATTGCGTGTTGCAGTGTAATGTTTGGCCTCTGAAGGATGCTGTTCCATAGATAGATAGATAGATAGATAGATAGATAGATAGATAGATAGATAGATAGATAGATAGATAGATAGATAGAAAGAAACATGGGCGGGGAGGAAGGAAAGAGATAAATTGGCTGTATGATGAAGTTTTATTCAGAAAGCAGCCTCTCCTTTCTCTGAATATGGAGGCCCTAGAGGAATCTGATCTCTGTTTTCCCCAGCTCAACAACTCCTGCAGGAAGATGATGCATCCTCACTCGGAGGCCATGCTCACTTACAGTCTGCTGTCCCTCATCACTCTGCTTACTGTGGTTCTGAACCTGCTGGTCATCATTTCTATCTCCCACTTCAGGCAGAGATAATATTTGGTCAACGATATGTTTATTTTCTTAGCTAGGCAACAAAATGTAACATTTTAGGTTAATAATTGATAACAATGCCTGCTCATGTGTAGGGCTAATTTGTCATACTTAAGCCATGTTAGAGAACAATTTATACTGCTGGTTTTAGAACTACCATTAACACGTATTTCTATAACTGCTGCATGTAACAGTGTGTTCGGTGTCGATGTTCTCTCTTTTCAGGCAGCTCCACACCACCACCAACCTCCTCCTCCTCTCTCTGGCTGTTGCAGACTTTGTTGTGGGTCTCCTCCAGATGCCAGTTCTACTTCTCCAGAATGAAGGCTGTTGGATGCTGGGTGATTTTATGTGTGGTGTACATTACTTTTTAGGATTCCTCGTTGTCAGTGTTTCAGTAGGAAGCATGGTGCTCATATCAGTTGACCGCTACATTGCTATTTGTGACCCCATGTTTTACTCCACCAAAGTTACTCTGAGAAGCGTTCAGTACTGTGTTTGTCTGTGTTGGATATGTTCTGCTGTGCACAGCAGTTGGATACTAAGGGATTTTTTAAAACATCCAGGCAAGTATAACGCCTGTTATGGAGCATGTATAGTTGTAGTTAGCTACATTGAAGGAGCTGTTGACCTTGTTGTTACCTTTTTAGGCCCAATTTTAATCATTACAGTTCTATATCTGCGAGTGTTTGTGGTGGCTGTGACTCAGGCTCGTGCCATGCGCTCTCAGATTGCTGCTGTCACTCTTCAGTCTGTGAAAGCTAAGAAATCTGAGATCAAAGCAGCGAGGACACTTGGTATTGTAGTAGCTGTGTTTCTTCTGTGCTCCTGTCCATATTATTGTTTTGCTGTTGCAGCTGAGAGCAATTTGGTAGGGGCTGCATCTGCACCTATTGAAATTTGGCTGGTGTATTTCAATTCCTGTCTGAACCCTGTGATCTATGTTTTTTTCTACCCCTGGTTCAGAAAAGCTATTAAACACATTCTAACTCTCCAGATACTGCAGCCTGGCTCCAGTCTGGCCAGTTTAATGTAGAAAGTGAAGTTGTTAGTGTTAATATATCAAATTGAAATAATCCCATCGGTCGTAGAAATGTTTTAGATGATTGGATACAAATTGACATGTAAATCTGTCTGTTTTATGAATTTTATTTTGATGTCAAGACATAAAGCCTATCTGTTAGGGTTGCCTGCAATGCCCGACTTAGCTTCAGGACTTTGTGATATGATCATTATTAAAAAAAAAGAAGAAAAAATCGCCACTTTTATCTGCTTCTTATACAAGGGCGTCTTACCTAAAATAAAGACCATGGTGTTAGAGCTGTTAGTTCTTAGTTCAGCTTGAGAGTACTGGCACATTAATCGAATTCCTGCACAATAATTTAGTGATTTGCTTCTGCGGGTTGTGTTTCTTTTAAGTAATTTAATGTAAAGATGTGTTCTTAATATTTGTTTGCATAATTATCATATGGAATAAAGGGTAAAAACATTGATACAATACTGAGCAGTATCAATATGAGTCAGTAACACATTCAACAGTGATTGGGCTCTAATTTTGTGGCGCAGACTCCAACCTGGTCTACTCTCGGCCCAAGGCGGAGTGTAGCCGGTCTAGTGGTAATTTGGCTGAGTGGTGCACAGTGCGCTCACCTCACCAAAACCTCACAGGCAGCTTTCCAGAATGTCAGGCACATTTCAACAGCAACCACTATTGTAACTATCTGAATCAGCATATAAATTTATATCTATATCGATTGTCTTGTCACATCTGGTTGGCATGTGTAATGGAAACTCGGCCTGACTGAATTAACACAGATGAAAACGTAATGCAAACTATGAAAAACTAAAACCAAACTATGTTCTCTCTCAGCCAACCACAAATGATAGTGAGCATATTCTGCATGTATCATCTCAGAAAATTCAAAAGAAAAGAGAAAAAGAGAAACGCTCAACAATGTGTCCTTTACGCAGAGATGCTTCTGATTTCATCCCTGTTATGCATGTTATTTGTTCATGTTGTGATCTGTGCACACTACTTACAGTATCTTTGTTACAGGGGGTTTAAATAGGTTTGTGAGTGTGTTTATTAGTGGGAAATGGGTCTGTTTTTTTTTTGACAGTGGGCAACGGTTCTCAGTGTATCAGGGCATTAGTAACCTCCTCCTAGACTACTTTTCCTTCATCAGTCCTGGGAAGTCTGTTCGTGTTACCATATATTCGGCCACAATGAACTTGGACCTCCCGGACCAAAACATCAATTTCCTCCTGACTGAGTGCATTAAATATTAATTATGCACAAAATGCATACAATAATAATAATATGTCCTCTTAATTTCAATCATGTCTTTTAAGGCTTCCAATGTGTGTTTTCATCAAGCTAATGAAACAGTGTTGGTTCTACTGGTCACATGTGCTGTATATTACAGGACATTGCATTCTACTCTTTTATCTATTCCAAATTAGGCCCTGGTTGCTGTATAGATACATGTGGTCATAAAACTTCATATACCAATGATATTAGATAGTATGAAAACCTGACAAGAGAGTCAGATAATTCTCAAATCAAGCACAAACAGCTTGTGCAATTATGTGGGAATAGGCTGTAAAATAATTTTCATTTCCACTTGTATAATATGAGTACACATGCAAGTACAGCTCAACTCTGTGCTGAAACAGCAGCCTATTAATTTTTTTTTTTTATCTGTCCATGGATAACATCAATTATTCAAATTAAATCTAAAAAGATATGACCAGTATCGATTGTCAAGTAGACCATAAGCAATAAATAAAATAGAATATAGACTAGAAGAGAATAGAACATAATGAATCATTCACATATCATGTAAAAGTAAATGTATGACTTTATGATTTTTGATTTTTTTCCCCACATGTTTGTGCACTGGTTACTGGTCAATGAATCACTCAAATTATCAACAAAATAGGCAACTTCAACAACATTAAGTAGTTTGCCAGTTTTGACATGGATTAGTTTTATTAACTAGGCATAAATCATTTCACAACATTGACATTTTAGAAAATCAGTTTTCATCCAGATAAGGTTATTGAATTCAGGGACTCAAAAGACATGATCAATATTTCCACTTTGATTAAAAAAAGCAAAAAAAAAACATGCTGAAAGAACCATGGTCTTTATTTCCAGCGTAAAAAAAGAATCCTAACAAATGAAGCTCATCAGTTACTGCCAAGTTCTATTCTTCACCGTTTTACCCTTTGTTCTGGGGCTCATTTAGCTCACAGCTGACTAGTGACATAACAGGAGCTTTAGGTTGTCTACAATATGTTGGCATCACAGGAGCCAGGGTGGAATATCTGAAGTGTTACAATGAGTTTAACTGACTTTCTAAACCAGGGATAGAAAAAAGCATAAATCATTGGATTTAGACAGGAGTTACAATAAAGCAGCCAGACCCCAAAAACTGAAAATGCCACATCCGTTGACACGTCCTGGCCGGCGAACGAGGGATAAAAGTAAGGGCAGAAACAGATTAGAAACACAACCACAACAACACCAAGAGTCCTGGCTGCTTTTCTCTCAGACTTATTAGCCGTCATATGAACTGAACCTTGGAGTGTGACAGTTGTAATGTGAGACCTCATTGTTCGAGCCTGAGACACTGCCACTACAAAGACTTTCATATACAGGACTATGATTACTGTAATGGGGCCAATAAAGGTCAGCAAGACATCAACAGCTCCTGTTATGAAGTCAATAACAGCCACACATTCTCCATAGCAAGTATGATATGAATCTGGATATTTCAGGAAGGCATTTACAATCACACCATTATACAACACGGAACAGGCCCAACATAGACAAACACTAATTTTAACTCTATTCTGAGTGACCTTAGTAGGGTAAAGCAAAGGCTCACAAATGGCCACATATCGGTCAACTGATATGAGAACCATGTTTCCTACTGAGACAGATGTTAAGATAAAAGAGGCATAGTAAAATAGTCCACATATTATGTTCCCTAAAACCCAGCAGCCCTGTTTGAGGAGGATTTGAATCGGCATCAGCAGAAAGCCCACAAGAAAGTCTGCCACAGCTAGAGAGAGGAGGAGGAGGTTGGTGGAGGTGTGGAGCTGTCTGTAGAGAAAGAATATCTTTGTTCAGCATACAATTAATCTAGCAGTTGTAAAAGTCCTGAAAACAAGTTATTAACTGCAGCTGTTTGAATAGTCAAATAAACAGTGCATAGACACAACAGTATCTGTCAAAAAGCTTAGAGCACAACAGGTGCAGCACATGTAAGAATTATTCTTTACTGTCTACATTATTTCCATGATGAATGGATTAACTGATGTAAAAATAAGAAAGTTGGTTGTTGTACTCGTAATCCAAAATTAAATACATTCAATATATTTCTAAAAATGTGCTATGAATCAATAGCTATATTCAAAAGCCAACTCTGTAACCAATAATTGTGAATGAAAAATAATAAGTATTTTAGGCTATATTTGTAAATTCATGCCTGTAGTGGGAGATAGAGATGACGACCAGCAGGTTGAGAGCCACAGTGAGCAAAGAGATGCAGGACAGCAGGATATAGAGGAAAGTGGTCTCAGCATGTTGCTGCAAAGGCTTCTTGCATGAGGTGTTCACGAGCTCGGGAAAGCAAAGTTCAGATTCTTCTAGGGTCTCCATAACCAGGGAGAGGAGAGGAGAGGCTTAGGAGCTCTGGCAGCTTTGGCCAAAGTTCTGGATCATAAAGCTGCTTCATCTTGCTCCTCCCTCTCCCCAAAACAATTGCATCTCTAATGTGATGTAATAATTTAAGCAGTTACCACGGCTTTAAGCATAACAAACTATAGATATACATGGTTCCTGTGAATCCTTGAGTTACTTGAAAGGTTTTGAATTGCTGAAAAAAGTCAGCACAAAAAGTTGGCACCATTTTAAAGCATGAATACATATGGGTCATTGAAAGTACTTAAAGTTTGGATACTGAATCCGGATTTTTGGGGATCAGCAGAATACTGAATCCACTTAGGGATGTTCCGATACCACTTTTTCACTTTCGATACGATACCGATATTGCAATTCCGATATTCCTTCAATATCGGCCCGATACCGATATTGATCCGATATTAGGGGTGGTGAAAAAAAACGATTATTTATATTTTTCAAATTCTAATACAAAGGAGAGTCCTCCTGTTGCTGACTGACAGGCTGCTGCTGTCATGTTCTTCTATGGGACAGACAGTAGTGCAGGGGTCATCAACTATATTTGTTGAAGGGCCAGAATCTTTCTCAACAGACAACTTGGGGGCCGGACATCCAAATAGGCCAAGATTGAAATTAAATTCACCTTTTTGCCTAATAATTTATTTGTTTATATACTATTTTACCTGTAAGCTCATAATTTTCATTTATACATATCTTTTGTGTTTGGTATGATATAAAATGAAAAATCTTGACCGCTGGACTTTCAGATACTCCCACATGCTGGAGCTTTACACTGCTGACTTGCCCTGTGATTTTCAGCCTAAATATGAAAGGAGGCTGACAATCGGTTCTGATGATACAAGTCAGTAGTCCTGAGTAGTCAGTGTTTCTCTTCTATAATACACATTCTACATCTCGGAGGCGACGTTTTTCCACACACGGGCAGAGCTCAGTGGGAAACAGTAGGAGAGACACAGGCCGAGGGGGAACCGGGACACAACACCGGAGGGAGAAGCAGGTCCGCGCAGCTGTGCGCCAGGACGTGCACAAAAAAACAACCGCGTGGCATCAAACACGCGCTGCTACCGCATCGTTTTTGGGTTGTGAGCACGCATGACGCGCATCTACACTGCATCTACACTGGTTTGAGTGCGCAAAAGATGCTACACCTGAACGGCCCGCCCGTGCACACCCGGTTTAACCAAGGCGGCGGACAAAATCACCCAGCTCGCCTCTACCGACAGGCAGAGAAAACCCTGCAGTCCAGTCAGCTCCCTAAACTTTCATGCACGGTGCTTTGGGTACCGCGTGCGTTTCCTTATCCCAGCGCATTGACTTACAGGCGCACACTTAACACTTTGAACGTGTGTCTCCGTGTCCCAGCGCATTGACTTACAGGCGCACACCAACAGAGACCGAGAAATATAATATAATAGCTACTTGTTAACTATTAGATCTCAGTCGCGGGCCGGATTGGAAGGTTCGGCAGGCCGGATTCGGCCCGCTGTTTTTGAACTGTACTGTACTGGTTTTAATAATCTATACCATCACTGAACTAAGACTGATTCCAGATTTCTTAACAATAGAATTGATTCTTAAAATGTTTATATTTTAAATGATTGATTAACTTTTAACTTTTAAAGAGTAAAGTTATTTTTAAATGGAGTTAGATTAAACGAGTATTTACTTTACTTTATTTTGAAAACCTCATGAATGAAGGAGTATGCAAATGGGGGCAGCACTGCGCAGGAACAGTATTTTGGACTGTCCTTGTGTCGAGGTCGAATGGTCATTGAATGTGCTTTTGGCAGATCTGTCTGAGGGTGCTGTTGCATCAGACCGGCCTAGGTCCACTCACCCTGAGGTGGCGTCCAGTCGCAGCACCGCAGAGGAGGAGGGGGACCTCTCGCCCACAGACGTCATTTCCAGAGTGCTGAGTGCAGCAAAAATTGTGGGGCTTGACGTTCCGGAGGAGGCTCCTGCCCCGGTGGAGGGGGTTTGGGCAGGTATTTCACAGTCCCAGCCTTCTCAACGACCTGTCTCTGTCCCTGTGGCAGGGGACTATTTACAGATGCTCAAGAAGACATGGAATGCCCCCAGTGGCGCTCCACAGTTTAATGCTGGTTGCCGGAGGTTGGCTAAGACTCAGTATGATCCAGAGGCTGGGTTAGGGGATATGCCTCCAGTAGAGCGGGAAATGGCGGCCCTGACCTCCCTAGGGCCGGAGCGTGTGACTACAAACCCGCACTGTCCAGTAAAAGAGTGTGAAAAGACTGATTGACTGGTGTGTCGAACATATAATGCGGCCACACGGGCAGCCCGTTCTGGGAATGCTCTGGCTATTCTGTTGGCAGCCCTTCGGAGAACGGCCAATCCGGATGACAGAGACACCATGGGCCTGATTGACTCTGCTCTTGTCACCCACTCTCAACTGACAAGGGATGTTGGCGCTTCCATGTCGGCGGCGATGATGGCACGACGACATGGAAGTTCCGCTTGGGAATGTCCCATCGAGGAGGTCGGTGGTGACCACGGATGCCTCCCTCACAGGTTGGGGGGCAGTCTGGGAGGGCAGGATGGTGCGAGGGCGTTGGGTGCCGCCCTGGGATGGCGAGCACATCAACGTCCTGGAATTACGAGCAGTTCACCTTGCCCTGGTCGCTCTACTTCCTTTCCTGCGGGGCAGACATATTTTGGTCAGGACGGACAGCTCTGCCACAGTGTATTATATAAATCACCAGGGAGGGACACGGTCTCTGCGTTGCCTCCAGGTGGCACAGGACCTTCTGTGTTGGGCTCATCAACATCTGGCCTCACTCAGGGCAGTCTTCCTTCCGGGAGTTGCGAATCAGGCCGCAGACCTCCTGTCCAGGACCGGTCCTCCCCCAGGAGAGTGGAGGCTCCACCCGGAGGTGGTGACCCTCTTGTGGATTCGGTTCGGCAGGGCTCGGGCCGACCTGTTTGCATCGGCAGCGACAACCCACTGCAGCATGTGGTTCTCCCTGGAAGGTCAGGGGGGCCCCCTGGGGCTGGATGTGCTGTCTCACGAATGGCCGGAAGGGTTGTTATACGCTTTTCCGCCGTTCCCTCTGATTCCTCAGTTGCTCAACCGGGTGGCTCAGGGCCGCTACAGGGTGTTGTTGGTAGTCCCCAAGTGGCCCAGGAGACATTGGTTCCCCACACTTCTCCGTCTGGTTCACGGCCAGCCGTGGGCCCTGCCAATCAGGGCAGACCTTCTCTCCCAGGTAGGGGGTCAAATTTGGCACCCCAAGCCGGCGGTTTTGCAGCTTTGGGCCTGGCCCCTTCTCAGTCCCTCCCTCACGACTTAGGGGAGGCCGTCCTGAGGACCCTGGGTGTTTAATCCAGGTGTCAGACAAACCTGGATTAATCACTTTGTCCAATAAAGGCATAAAGCCTATTGGTGACGATTCAAATAGCCCAGACTGTCTTGAATGAATCTGACTTTGACTTTTGACTTTTGACAGGAAGGGGAGATTTTCATTCAACGTCCAAGCCACCTGTGACTACAAACATTCCTTCATCGATGTTGTGGTGAAATGGCCGGGTAGCGTACACGATATTATTATATTATTATATTTTTGCCAATTCGACGCTCAAGATGTACTTGCAAAATGGCACAATCCCTTCCTGCAATCAACAAATTGTAGACCACGAGGAGCCCATTCCAGTGTTCCTTCTTGGGGATCCAGCATACCCTTTGGCTCCCTACCTAATGAAGGAGTATGCAAATGGGGGCAGCACTGCGCAGGAACAGTATTTTGGACTGTCCTTGTGTCGAGGTCGAATGGTCATTGAATGTGCTTTTGGCAGACTAAAAATGCGGTTTGGCGCTTTGAGGAGAGCAATGGACATAAATCTTGTTGACCTTCCCAATGTTATATATGCCTGTTTTGTGCTCCACAACTACTGTGAAGCCAACAAGGAGACGATGGACGAGAACAGAGTCATGGAGGCAGTTCAGCAACACAAGGACAACCAGCCGGCCACAAACAGCCACCTCCGAGCTGACTGCATCGCAGCAGAAGGGAAGAGGGTCAGGAGGGTCCTTACTGAGTACCTTGATCCATAAAAGGGACTGCAGTTCTAAAAGTAAAGTTTCTTAATTTGTCACACATACACACAAATGAAAAAAATCAAATTAATCTCTGCATTTAACCCATTTTAAATAATCCTAATCTTGCTTTGTGTGTGTCTGTGTTGTCTTCAGTGTGTACCAAGCAGCCCTCCAGGACATGGTGAGAAACCCAGCAGGCAGGGATCCATGAAACCCTGCACTCCTCACCTGTGCTGTTCTCATCCAACACCACCACACCCCTACTGCCCCTGGACCCATCTGTCGCCCTCTGAACACTCCCACAGCCTTCTGTGAAGAAATCTCCCTCTGACTTCCATCCCCTCCCGGGCAGTGACCCTAGAAAGAACTCTACCTAAACCACTTCTGTATTAATGTATTAATTATAATGTTAATGTTGTTTATAGCACTCAGAAATTATACAATCAATCTGCCATCTGTGACTTTTTCAAACTTTGTGTTCAATACTTCTGTATTAATGTATTAATTTTAATGTTGTTTATAGCACTCAGAAATTATACAATCAATCTGCCATCTGTGACTTTTTCAAACTTTGTGTTCAATACTTCTGTATTAATGTATTAATTTTAATGTTGTTTATAGCACTCAGAAATTATACAATCAATCTGCCATCTGTGACTTTCTCAAACTTTGTGTTCAATACATGCTGCAGACAAAACGTGAAAAGCAAAATCTGTCAGGCTGCTTTTATTTAACTGATAAAGACACTTGCAAATTACCAAGGGAGGGAGTAAAAACCTCAAAGTGCAAAACTTTCTCTACAACAATGTTGAAAGTAGTCAAAAAAGCAGACATTTCTCTACAACAATGTTGAAAGTAGTCAAAAAAGCAGACATTTCTCTACTACAATGTTGAAAGTAGTCAAAAAAAGCAGACATTTCTGTGCAACAATGTTGAAAGTAGTCAAAAAAGCAGACATTTCTCTACAACAATGTTGAAAGTAGTAAAAAAGCAGACATTTCTGTGCAACAATGTTGAAAGTAGTAAAAAAACAGACATTTCTGTGCAACAATGTTGAAAGTAGTCAAAAAAGCAGACATTTCTCTACAACAATGTTGAAAGTAGTAAAAAAGCAGACATTTCTGTGCAACAATGTTGAAAGTAGTAAAAAAACAGACATTTCTGTGCAACAATGTTGAAAGTAGTCATAAAAAACAATGTAGGAGCTGCCATAAAATATTTTGCCACCTTGAGCAACAGTCTTTCTGTACAACTATTAACTCTTTTGTACAGTATTGCGGCACACATTTAACACCAACACAACAGGTGGACTTCACCAACAGTAAGTCCGTACAAAGTATATCTTGAAAGAAACAAAAACTGTTGAAAACAATAGCTTCCTGGCGCCTTTACGCAATATCATCGGCAAAAAGGGCTTCTGTAAATGAAAACTGCCTTGATACCTGTGCTGATGAGGTGGCCGAGTGTGGTGATTCGGTTATGGTAGAGTTGAGTGGGTATGTGTCACATCTTGAGTTGGATGGGTAAGTGCCTGCAGTTAAGTTGGGTGGGTATGTGCTGGGTGCTGGTGGAGATGCATAGAGATGTCCATAAGGACCACTATGTTGGTATGGTTGTGGTGGTAGCATGGTGACTGACTGTGGTGGTGGATGTATTTGCCTCAGCAGTGCAAATCCATCAGCAATTGAGTTTGTCAGTGTGTGAAGAGTAGTACATAACTTATTGAAATTGTCATTAGATTGCCTCTCTGTTGTCTCCATCAAGTCCAAAATTCTCTTTTTCATCTGGATGTCCTCCTCAGTTGCTTGCAGGAGTTGTGTCTCAGCTGGAAGCTTTCTCTTGAGTCTGTCATGTTTGTGTCCTTGGAGTTTTGCCTTGGGAAGAAAAAGTATAGCAGAAGAATTAGGCTATTTCAAGTTAGTTTAGGGGTGTGTGTGTGTGTGTGTGTGTGTGTGTGTGTGTGTGTGAGTGAGTGAGTGAGTGAGTGAGTGAGTGAGTGAGTGAGTGAGTGAGTGAGTGAGTGAGAGAGAGAGTGAGAGAGAGAGAGAGGTTAACTACTTTACATTGTTTCAAAGTGTCATATCTATATATAATATAGATATGACAGAGAATATAGAGAATATATATATATATATATATATATTGAGAGAGAGAATATATAATAAAAAATTTACAAAAACGTGAGGGGTGTACTCACTTTTGTGAGATACAGTATGTATACAACAAGCAGCATGCAGGCTAGCTAGCTAGCTAGCTTTAATTTTGATTATTTCCATTTATTCTTTTAGTAAGTTATGGACCATACCTGGAGTAACTCTCGTCTCTGGTTCACCATCGATGGACTTGTGCTGAGTTGGGATTCCGGTGGTCGGTCAGACACGTTGGACGAAGAAGATGAATCAACTGCCGTTAACGTAACGTTAACGTCTGATGTTTCTATCCCGGATGCGAGGGTTGTCGTTGCTGGAGACCCACCCCAAATCTGCTCACACAGCTCAAAATAAAGAAACACGACTCTCCCAAAACCACTCTTGCGACCTTTATCCACTGCTCCCCTATATTTCATCCGTATTGCTTTTAATTTGTTCGTGATGATGGGCCTGGTTATTTCTTCTTTTCGATGAGGGAAGTCATCGGAGGACGTCTCACGGTACTGCTCAATAAAAAGAGCTAGTATATCGCCGTACTTGGACTGACACAACTCCCAATCCACATTTTCTTGAATTCTGCTTATTTTAAATTCATGAGTAACAGTGAGAAGTAACTCAACTTCGCTGTCCGTCCACATGAAGGAATCTGCCCGGCCTCGGTTCGCCATTGTTGTTTTTCCGGTATGAATTTTTCCAGCCTTGTGATTGGCTAAATGGCCTTCCTGTTTGGAGTGCTATCGCCACCTACTGCTTTGGAATGCACGTTTGAGGCGGATTTGCGGTCTCATGTGGACGGAGTTATTTTTTATCAAACCGGTGGTGTGGACGCAAATTTTTTTTAACCGGGGTCCATAAAAGTTCGGTGTGGATGGGGCCTTAGTGGAGGACTTGCATTACCTAATTATAAAGCTTACTATTGGGCTGCTCACACAGGCGTAACATCATGGTGATAGGCCCCGGTGCAAATCTTTTTTCATGCCCCCACCCGCCGCCCTAAACACAAGTGCATGCGCTCACACACACACACACACACACACACACACACACACACACACACACACACACACACACACACACAGTCTATAGCCCACCAATACCAGTAAATTTCCACAATTCTCGATACTTATTTAATAATAATAATGAAAAAAAAACAGAAACCATGTGCTTCTAAATTCATAGAGCCTACTTTATTATTTTTTTTAAAATCTGTTTCACGTCACACTTTCTTGTATTTGCTCCACTGTGCTACAACAGCTTTTCAGGCAGACACATAAAGTTAGGCTACAGAAAGTCATGGAGTCATTACTTTTATCCCTCAAGTAGTTCAACAAGAGAACTATTGTTCTCATTCATTCACTTTCCGGCTGTTTTCACACAAACTGGTGCAAAAATGACACATTGGGCCCTAATTTCTTGGCGCAACTCAGGGTGGCGCAGCGAGGCGAGCCCTGACGCAGCTGGCGAAGTGGTATTATCGTCCAGTGCAACAAGGTGCGCAGTGGATTCGGTAAATTGGCAGACTGCTGTGCGCTGAGATGGGAGTGGTCGCGCAGCAGGGGGAGGTGTCGACAGATTCGCCGTGGCGCAGTGACAATTTGTTGCCGATAGACCACGCGGAGAGTGTGCCGAAAGCTCGCCAGCTCCAACCTGGTCTAATCTCAGCGCAAGGCGAAGCGCAGCCAGCGGACTGGTATTTTGACTGCCCAGAGCGCAGTGCGTACACGTCACCAAGACCCCACAGGCAGATTTCTACAGTTCCAGACACATTTAAATGCAATTAACAATAATAATAATAATAATCATCACAATAACCCCTATTTATTGTATCTGAATCAGCACATACACCTATATCTATATAGATTGTCCCGTCACACTGATGACAGATCAAAGGCTTGCGTAATGGAAACTCAGCCTGACTGAATTAACACAGATGAAACCAGGGAGGGACTGAGACAGCCGTGGATGTCCCAAGAGCAGGTGTTGACACTACACACTGTGCCGTTGCAGATGATCAGCTATTTATTTATTTATTTACTTATTGATTTATTAGGGGCCAGCGCCGCATCGTCACGCGACCATAACAAATAAAACTGAAAACAAATAAACTATCATCTCTCACAGCAAACCACAATCAGCCACACTTCCAGGCACATTTAAATGCAATTAATAATAATAATAATAATAATAATAATGATAATAATAACAATAATAATAATAATAATCACAATAACCCCTATTGTAACTATCTGAATGAGCACATACACGTATATCTATGTCGATTGTCCCGTCACACTGATGACAGATCAAAGGCTGAAAACTAGACCTGACTTAATTAACACAGCTGAAACTGTGGTGCAAACTACCTCTCAGCCAACCACAAACAGACACGCCTTCAGATAGTGAGTATATATTTGACATCTCTCATCTTCAAAGAAAATTCAAAAGAAAAAAAAAAGAGAGAGACGCCACTACCAAAATGTAAGTCACGTTCGGTGCCTTAAGGATTTACCTGTTTCATGTGATTACCCCTTAATTTAATTTGTATCCTTAACGTGATCTACAAAGATGGAGTACATTGTTGCAAGGAGGAGGAGGAGGAGGTACAGGGAGCGAATATACCACCAAAGATCCACCTATTTGGGCATGACAGAGCAGGAATGCAGGTGGACCACACGAATGATGCATTAAATAGCCTGCAGTCAAATGTAATTGTCACTTAATTGTGTACTCTATTCATGTAACAGGAACAAATTACATCTGTCCCGAGAGGTGGTCAGCATAGTGACACGCATCGTGGCCTCTGATGCGCATCCCGGTGGCCCGTGCGCTCTCCCAGTTGCTGTAAAGGTGACAGCGGCTCTGGCCTTCTTCGCCACCGGGTCTTTTCAGCACACCGTGGCCTCGGTGGCGGGGATAAGTCAGGCCGCTGTCAGCTCGGCTATACATGCAGTGTCTTCCAGTCTAGTCCGACATGCAAGTGAGCACATAATTTTTCCATCAACACCTGAGAGCCAGCTGGAAACGAAGCGAGGCTTCTTGTTGAAATGTGGATTCCCTGGGGTACTGGGAGCCATCGACTGCACATATGTGCAGTTGCGCGCACCAGTTACCCAAGCCATCACTTATGTGAACCGTAAGGGAGTACACTCCATTAATATCCAGGTGATTTGTGACTCAAATTGCCTGGTGACACACGTGTATGCCAATTTCCCTGGGTCTGCGCATGACTCATTCATCTTGGCGAATTCTGTCATCCCTACAGTCTTTCAGGGGGACACCCCTCTGGATGGGTGGCTGCTAGGTGACAATGGATATCCACTTAAAACATGGTTGATAACGCCATACATTACACCCACAACAAGAAGGCAGCGTGGTTTTAACCGTGTTTTCAGTAGTGCCAGGTCAGTCATTGAGCGTACTTTTGGAATACTCAAAATGCGTTTCAGATGTCCGGACCGGACCGGGGTCATTCCTATGTTCCCACAGCCCTATGTTCCCTCAGCCCTATGTTCCCTCATTTCTAACTTTTGTTGTCACTGAAAATTAGGCCCTATGTTCCCTCAGCCCTTCGGTCCCACCATTGGTTGGGTTTAGGCAATGAACAAAGGAGTTGGTTAAGTTTAGTAAAAAGACCTGGTAGAGGCTAGACAGGCCAGATAGAGTCCAGATAGGTAGAGAGAGTCCAGAGGGAACATAGGGCTGTGGGAACATAGGCACGCTCCCTCTGGACCGTACGGGTGGTTCATTATCATACAGCCCCCAGAGTGTCAGTGCATTCTTTGTGACATGTTGCGTGCTACACAACATAGCTCTTCGCCATGGATGCCACTTTGACCTCACGGAGGAGACATTACAGGACTTAAGACAGAGAGAGGCTGAACTGCATGTGCCGTATCAGCAGGGAGAGCAGCAGAGCGCACGGGAGAGGAGAGACCACCTGGCTGCACAGCTCTGTCCTTAAATGTGAGTATTTCCGTTCATACATTCTTGGCCACAATTTACTCAATCACATTAAAGAAACAAAATCACTCATGAAACAAATGCTGTTATTCATATTTTTTTATTAATTAATCGCCCCTGCTTCCTCCTCTCCCTCGCGCGCGGGGGTGCTGTGCGCTGGTCGTTGGCAGAGGGGAACCCTGGGAACCCCCGTTTCCTCCTCTTCCTCGCGCGCGGGGGTGCTGTGCGCTGGTCGTTGGCAGAGGGGAACCCCTGCTTCCTCCTCTCCCTCCTCTTCCTCGCGCGTGGGGGTGCTGTGCGCTGGTCGTTGGCGGAGGGGAGCCCGGGGAAAGCCGTCCTCCCCTAACGCGTGGCCTCAACGGCCACCTTGGAGGAGCGGGGGAGGCGGGGGGAGATGGGGAGGCGGGGGGCGCGGGTGTCCCCTCTCTTGAGGCCAGGCGCTGGGCGGCATCCGCCAGCCTTCTCAGACTGCCATCGATGGAGGGAAGCATGGCGAGGTGGTACTCCAGCCCCTGGAGCCGGGTTTCCAGCCCCTGGAGCTGGGAAGTCATTGTCCCCAGCGCCCTCTCCAGCATCCCGAATCCCCCCTGCTGAACGTCCAGGAAGGGCTGATCCTGGTCCTGAACGCGGGCCCGTCCCTGCCCGCGTCTTCCCGTGGGGCGCCGTGAGGCCCGCACCTCCTGTGTCCCCGGCTCGCTCGTCCCAGGCTCGCTCACCTCCTCCCCCCCCAGCTCGCCCACCACCTCCTCCTCCACCTCCTCCTCCTCCTCCTCCTCCTGGGTTGCCACTGGCTCTACATGAATAAATATAATAAAGATGAGTGTAAATGCACAGTTAATCAAACGTGTCCACATTTTTGTGTAATCCAGAGTAATGATCATAATTATATTGGGTAAAACAAGTTTATTTCACATGACAAAGGCCATACCACCCACGTGCGTCTTTTACGCACAGGTGCTTCTGATTATGTCGTTACGCATGGCATTTGTTGTGCACATTAGTCAAATTTATTGAACGGACTGTGTTTATTAGTGGAATAATATGTTTGCCTTACCAGTAGCGCCAACTTCAATCCCACCAAAGCCCTCGATGCTTATAGTTGACAGGGTGGAAGACGCTACATCCTCAGCAGAGCTCATTGTCACGCTGGTGGAGGGGCCGCCCCCTGTGGCCACCGTCTGCCTCCGGTGCTCAGAGAGCTTTTGTTTGGCCCTTCTTCTTACATCATTGAACCGTTTTTTACACTGGGCAACGGTTCTCAGTGTATCAGGGCAAACATTGTTCACAATAGCTGTGACCTCCTCCCAGGCTACTTTTGCATCATCGGCCCGTGGAGGTCTGTTCGCGCGACCATATATTCGGACGCTGCGAGCCTGGACCTCCCGGACCAGAACATCAGTTTCCTCCTGGGAGAAGTTTGGCCTCCTTACGCTGCTGTCTTCATCCATGGTGAAATGAAACTTGCAATACGCCTCGCGCGCGGCGGATTTAAAGGCGAGGAGAGGAGCTCATTTGATTGGTGAAGATCTGACTTGGCTGTGTCAAACCCACTCCACGCCTTCTCTCCTCCCTCTATGCCATTTGCGCCGGTGGGAGGGAAGTAGGCGGGATGCGCTCCGCTGCGTTTCGAAGGAAAATTGCAATCTACTCCTGACCACTCTCCGTTGGCGAAGCGAAGGCGAGGCGCAGGCCTGATCCGCTCCGCCTGCACCTAGTTCACGAAAATAGAGCCCATAGTTTCATTTTTCAGCTCATAGTATTAGCGTTTACATACGTTTGTATTTTCTCTGGTCCATACCATGGATTTATTATGGTCCACACGCCGCACCACTGTCAGAGTGTCATGTTTCCATCATGACAACTGAAGGGAGAAAGACACACGGCACGCACACTGAGCAACTGGAGGCTCGAGGTTCGGCCGCGAGCTGCAGGTCCGGCATTCAGCTGCACCGGTTACACAGAAAATAATTAAATGAAATTTCAGAGTGTTTTTGTTTTGTTTTTTTGGTCATTTTCGTTTGTATATGTGTACAGTACATGTGACTGTGTACATATGCATATGTGGATGAAAAAAAAAGTAATTGGAAGTATTGTATTGTATTTTTCAATAAAAATATTTACGGGAAAAATTAAAAATGTACATAAATGTTTTTTTTGGTTATTGGTTGTGTTTTCCAGCGAATGAATCGCTGAGTTAAATGTTCACATTTTGGAATAGGTTAGTTTATTGACTGCATAAATATTTTCACATACAGTACATTGGCATTTTAGAACATCTGCTTTCACCCAGCTATTGTAGGGATATTGAATTCAGAGACTGAAAAGACATGAAAAATGTTTCCACTTTGATTTAAAAAAAAAAAAAAAACATGCTAAGAGAACCTGGTCATTATTTCCCAGGCAAAAGAAAAACATCCTGATAAAAGCACTGTACTAATACATAACCTAGTAAACAGCAAGTTAGTCATTTTTTCCCCCCTGTGTTACCCATTATTATTGAGCTTATTTCGCACAAAGTAGATTGGTGACGTAGCAACACAAAAAATTACTCTTTTTAAAGGGACAACGAGAAGTTTTGGAAAGCAAGTGTTTTCACACTACATTTACCATGAGCCTCCGTGCGCACGGTGAAATTCTTGGACGCAAGATGGACGTCTTGCCAAGAATGTTTTCATTCATCAAGAATGAAAGTCAGAGGTTTGAGGACGATCAGATACCGTTGTAGTTCCGACCATAAACGGCGAAACCCTGGGCGGCTCGCCCAGCATATCCACCACTAATAATAATAACAAAATAACGACAGAGACAAAACAATATATTTATCGTAAATGGAGCCATTAACAAGTGTGGGTAACGTAGATTCATCCACATTAATATGAGACTTTGTTATAACCGAATACAAACTCCTCGTTGTCCCTTTAAGTTGTCTACAATATGTTGGCATCAGAGGAGTCAGGCTGGAATATCTTAAGTGTTACAATGAGTTTAATTGACTTTCTAAACCAGGGATAGAAAAAAGCATATATGATTGGGTTTAGACAGGAGTTACAATAAAGCAGCCAGACCCCAAAAACTGAAAATGCCACATCCGTTGACCTGTCTTGGCCGGCGAATGAGTGATAAAAGTAAGGGCAGAAACAGATTAGAAACACAACCACAACAACACCAAGAGTCCTGGCTGCTTTTCTCTCAGACTTATTAGCCGTCATATGAACTGAATCTTGGAGTGTGACAGTTTTAATGTGAGACCTCATTGTTCGAGCCTGTGACACTGCCACTACAAAGACTTTCATATACAGGACTATGATTACTGTAATAGGGCCAATAAAGGTCAACAAGACATCAACCGCTCCTGTTATGAAGTCAATAACGGCCACACACTCTCCATAACATGAATTATATGTATCTGGATATTTCATGAAGCCATTAACAATCACACCATTATACAACAGAGAAAAGGCCCAACATAAGAAACAACAACCTTTAACTCTATTCAGAGTTACCTTAGTAGGGTAAAGCAAAGGCTCACAAATGGCCACATATCGGTCAACTGATATGAGAACCATGTTTCCTACTGAGACAGAGGTTAGGATAAAAGAGGCATAGTAAAATAGTCCACACATTATGTTCCCTAAAACCCAGCAGCCCTTTATGAGGAGGATTTTAATCGGCATCAGCAGAAGGCCCACAAGAAAGTCTGCCACAGCTAGAGAGAGGAGAAGGAGGTTGGTGGAGGTGTGGAGCTGTCTGTAGAGAAAGAATATCTTTCTTCAGCATTCAATTAATGTAGCAGTTGTAGAAGTCCTGAAAACAAGTTATTAACTACAGCTGTTTGAATAGTCAAATAAACCGCATAAAAACAATCTCTCAAAAGCTTAGAGCACAACAGGTGCAGCACATGTAAGAATTCTCATTTAGTGTCTATTAATTATTTACATGATGAATGGATTCACTCATGTTATAATACGAGAGTTGGTGGTTGTACTAGTAATCCAACATTGAATACATTCAATATAATTATTTCTAAAAATGTGCTATGAATCAATAGCTATATTCAAAAGCCAACCCTGTAACCAATAATTGTGAATGAAAAATAATTTTAGGCTATGTTTGTAAATTCATGCCTGTAGTGGGAGATCGAGATGACGACCAGCAGGTTGAGAGCCACAGTGAGCAAAGAGATGCAGGACAGCAGGATATAGAGGAAAGTGTTCTCAGCATGTTGCTGCAAAGGCTTCTTGCATGAGGTGTTCACAAGCTCGGGAAAGCAAAGTTCAGATTCTTCTAGGGTCTCCATAACCAGGGAGAGGAGAGGAGAGGCTTAGGAACTCTGGCAGCTTTGGCCAAAGTTCTGGATCATAAAGCTAATTCATCTTACTCCTCCCTCTCCCCAAAACAATTGCATCTCTAATGTGATGTAATGATTTAAACAGATACCACAACTTTAAACATGGCTTTGTCAACTATGTTTAGACTTGTATAGTTTTAACAAAAAACAAATGAAGTAACAAAATATAGAAATACATGGTTCCTGTGAATCCTTGAGTTACTTGAAAAGTTTTGAATTGCAGAAAAAAGTCAGTACCCTTTTAAAGCCTAAATACATATGGGTCATTGAAAGGATTTAAAGTTGGGATGTACTGAATTTTGGGGTTCAGCTGAATACGGAGTGACACAGTGTGCGCACCTCAGGCAGTGCCGTAGTTACTTAGGCTACATTTACACGGAAACGATCTGAACAGAAAACGCAAAAGAGGCGTTGCATTCTCACTTTTTATTTCACGTTTAGACAAGCGTTTTTGGGGTGGAAATTTGCGCGCATACAGAGACGCAAAAGTCTGTGGAATTCAATGTCATATGCACGCCAGGCGCCTAGGAGGCAGTGTGCCACACAACACCACCAAGTCCGCACGCCTGTGGTTTTTTTCTTCTTCTTCTTGAAGAAGCCATCGTAATGCTGCCCTCCGTGCCCTCCACAGGTCATAGCAATCGGAGCAGACGTTTTGCGTTCTCACCCTTTACATGGGGACGCAATGGCGGAGCGTTTTTAAGATTTCCATCCTGAAGGGTGGTTTCACTTTTTTGCATTTTCAAGCCCCGAAAATGCTGTCGCCGTCTTAACGAAAGGCACATCCGATGAAATATTTTGCCTTTTTCATCCGAGGGCGTTATCGTGTAAACAGGTTTCGACTGAAATATCATCACGGGACCTATTAGAAACTTTTTAAAATTTTGCAGAGTGTTGTGCATCATCTTACATAATCATGGTTTACACATGTATCAGTGTTTCCCCTAGAATATTTTTTTAGGCCTGGTGGTACCCAAGGAAAAAACCTGAACAGACGAGGCGCGTGGGACAGCACGCACCCCCCTCTATTAAATATAAAAGGAGGCCCACATCAGGGTCCGAAGTTTTTTCCTACTTGCCCTGTCAGGCAAATACTTCTCAAATCTACTTGGCCCATCTAAATTCTTACTTGCTCTGCTTAAGAGGTTTTTTTTCTGGCTGTGTGGTGCATACTTTCGCTCATGACTTACTTAAATATCAATTTCCTGTTGACTGTATACAACACTACACAACACTTCTTTCTTAAGAAAACAGTAGGCTATTTATCATTATTTATAATTACATTTAAATGGCAACCATTGCAGACATGTAAAATTGAATGCTATTTCACATTATTTGACCAGTAGCCTAGCAGTTACACCCTCCGTCCCTATCTGAACAGGTGAGTCACCTGTTTAATGCCCGATCACAGTTGAAATCTTGAACTGAAGGGCCTTTTAAAAACATGGGCAACATTTTAACAGATAGCTGGCTGGCTCCTCCAATCAGATTTTGCCTTCACATGCTGCAGTGGACAGTGGACAATTTAGCTTCAGTATTAATTCAGTAGCCTATCTAAAAAAAATATTAGAAAGGACCAATTTAAAAAAGCATTTTTAAGATAAAAATGTTGGCCTTTTGAAAAGTATGTCCATCTATATGCTCTCAATACTTGGTTGTGGCCATTTGACTTGAACTACTGGAAATAGTCCAGACTTTTCCATGTTATTCTAGTGAGATGCCCCTCTAAAGCTCAATGATGAGGGACATTGAAACAACAGCGACAGGGAAACAGCTAATCATCTAACAGCTGTATAGTTCGGTTGAAGCACCGTCTCCACGTGTGTTTATTGACAACAGGGTTATAACCTAAAAAGGACATGTTAGCTCGTCGGTATGGTAACGGTAACAGATGACAGTTACTGTGTGGCTCTGCCCCGAGTCTGAAACAGCGGCGGCGTTAATGAAGCAGCGTCAGGCCGCTCTCCGTCACTGAAACGCTCCACTGAAATCAGCGATTTCACGTCGATTAAATACGACGAGCCGCGAGCGACGTATCTCACCTGGTAGAGCCCATCCGCTGCAGCGACCCAGTCCCCACTCTCTCTCCCCCCTCCCCTGTCTCTCTTGCATGACGCGCGTCTGTCACCCGCAATATTTTTTCTTTTTTCCAAGGCACCGTAGTTTACTTGCTACAAACCTCAACATCCCATAATATGCTCGCACACTCGTATCATTACTAGGCAGCGAAGCAGGTTAACTCGCGTTGCAGAACAGCGCTGCACAGAGCCTCCTAAACAGAAGTGATTATTGATTTCTGAATGAATGGATATGTTGCTTATTTTTGCCATATTAATTTCTTTTGGCCTGGCGGCCCGCCAGGCCTGTACAATGGTAGGGGAAACACTGTGTATTGTAAAATGTTACGGTAACAAGCCGAAGGAATGGAGCAGCGCAAAGTTTCAGCACATACCAACAACAGATGAGGACAATGGCTGTCGGTGCTGGACATTGATCCCAACACTCCTGTAGAAATGGTCGGGAAAATGTTTGTGTGCTCCGACCACTTTTTACCAGAGGACTACGGGAAACCACGCAGAGGAATGCCTGGAGTGTACTTGAAAAATACTGCCATGCCATCTGTCAACATTACAGAGAAAACAGACGTGGTAAGTGACTACTGTGTTTTTCACTCACCAATCTCTCTGCTGTAGCTTCATGTTGAGTAACATTAGCCTACAACTGCCTAGCAGGGTGAATGACACTAAAATGCAAATGTTGTTATTGTCTTTATGAATAAGTGCTTGCCCAGAGCATATAAGTTAGTGAGCATATTCTCCCACTGGCACTTGCATCTTTTAAGCAGGGGAAATCATTTATTAAAGCTGAAGCCATGGCAGTTTTTGTCACAGCTGATGGTCTGAAAATACACATACAAATAATATCATTAGTTGAAATGAATGATTTGCTTTATTTGTCATTTATACATGTAGTGAAATTCCATTTACAGTGATGTTAAGAAGACACATAGCATTATTTAAAATGGTTAATGGTCTATTATATTGAGCTTCACTTTTTTGTAATCAACTTTCTGAAAAAAATTATTTCATTGGTATAGTGGTTTACCATTTCTGAAACTATACCTAAAGCATTGCATTCACCGATTCTCTCCCTCACACTCTCTCTCTCTCTCTCTCTCTCACACACACACACACATACGCACGATAAAATATTGCGGTCTTTGGCCAGGAGCTGATTTCCTGTGTATGTTGCGTCAGACAGCTTGGAGAACAAGTTAAAAGTTGGACTTAATCTAAAAATCCTGCCATTTATTCTGAACCAGAGCAGGGACATATCAGGTGCCCTTTTTAAAAGTCTATGGTATTATTTGGTCAGGAATCAAACACATGACATCTCAAGGTCAGGACAGAAACTTAAAAAACACAACAACCTTCATTAGATTTTACTCACGTCTCTCCGCACTTTTCAATCAGGTGGGACACCAAAATTCTGACCATGGCACGCCTCTGTTTAATCGTTATCAACTGGTCCATTTCCAGGCTGTGAACAATGGTCCTGCCCTCAAGAACGTCGGAAAGGACAGTGCGGATATCCTGAAAGAATACGGACAAAAAAGGCAAATAAACTACATGCATTGCTATTGTCCAGCTTCAGTGCTAGAGAGGACACCAACACAAAGGTCATTTATTTAGAGATTACTTACAAATGTGGGAACTGTCTGCAGCACGATTGTGCTTGGAAGTGCAGTCATCTCAGGGGTTGCAGTTGCAGTCATCTCTGTGGGTGCAGGTGCAGTCAATTCTTGGAGGTCATTTGATGAAGCCCATTTGCCCAACCTGTGCAGGGCAATTCTTCGCAGCTTTAAACTGACTTTATGAGTTGATAAAGCTTTAACACTTCAACTTCTATGCAGGCTACCACATCCCTGATCAAATCTAGTAAAAGGATTCTGCAGTAATAAGCAAAAGGTGTGGTCCTGCAGGGCATCAATAGAAGTCTGCCCTGGAGGCTGGCCCGGAGTCAAATATAAGCGTATTAAAACATCAGGGCATATCTGAAACCACCCCCCACTGACCCCACCCCCTAGAATACTCTGTAGCGAAGAGAAATGTATAAACAGTCAGAATGTTCTTTGTACGGTTTTACAGCATGTAATGGGTGATGGTCAACCAGTTTGCTTGGATCAACAGCTGCCAAAGTTTGCATCTGGATCCCACTGTAGGCATGAAAATGTCTTTCAAAACCTTGTGTTTCCCACCTCTGTACAACAAACTTGGTTGTTGGAGTGTTTGTCATCTGACCGAGAAGTATGATGGACTTTACGAGGCCAAACTGGGGTTCACCATCAGGGTCATAAGAGAGGAACACTGTCATGCCTGGTCTGTATTTTGTGCCCTTGAAGGTCACCCAAGATGGCGCAAGAATCTCACTGAAGGCAGGGAAATCTGAAAGAAAGATGCTTGGTCCTGGGTCAACCTCTGTATTGTGACTCAACACAGTGCCAGAGCGCAAGTTATAACAAAGTTGCATCTGATGGCGATACGCCATTGTCTTACAAATATTGCGAAAATTGCATGTGATGTGACTGACACGTTTGAAGAAGTTGTGTTTTGCTTCAAATCGCATTGACTAAAAATGCACCAAGGGTCCTACTTTTCTGATAGCTTTTGGGTAATGAACCATGAAGTGGTGCTTGGGACGCAAGTGTAAATTTGGAAAAAGTTCAAGGAAGAGGGAGTGATGCTCCTCAATGATCTTGGCCAAAAACAGTGTTCCAGCGACAGTAATAGAGGGAGAGAAAATGAACTCCATGCACAGCAGCAAAAGCAGGAGAAGTTCCCATTCCTTGTTTCCCTCGGGGATCGGGTCACCAATCATGGTTGGCAGTAGCCTAATAAGGCACCACATTTGAGCTGCTGACTGTCGCATAGATGCTTCAGGGTTTCTCAAGTCATTTTTGGTAATGACAGAGGGCTTGTTAGCCTTGTCACAAAAGCCGTAATCGAAGCTTGTGATCCTGTGGTTTATCTGGTCAAGTGTGACATGTTTTTGCTCAATCAGAGTGTTCAAGACGAGTTTTATCTCGTAAGGCCCTACTCCTTCTAAAATGTCATGCATAATGTCTGGTGCAACATTGTCAGTGATATGATAAAAAGAGAGGTTGTTTAACTCGCTGTTTCTCTTCAACCCTGTGTCTGAAAGGCTTGCAAGTTGCAGATCTGCCTGATGGGTGTGAATATTACGCAGTTGTGCTGGATCTTCCAATGTCTACTGCGCCGAGACTTGTTTATGCACTTTGCACCACCGGCACATATGGGTAGCTGCAAAACTTTCAGAGCATGGCATTTAAGCCCAAATTGTCCCCGACTACTTGCAGAACAGAGAACTTCACAACACCTTGAAATGTAGGGGTCTGAAGAGGGAGGCCTTCTTTCTCTAGCAACTGCAGCTCTTCAACAATGGGGCGCAGAACAACGTCAAGGCCATATGTTTTGGCATCATCTGACTTGTATACTGCAAGCAGGAAGTGTGACCTTAAACTGGAGAGCAGATCTGGTGGTAGGCTCTTGATTTGAAAGTAAATAAAACCTAGCTTGTGTGTTCCAGTCTTCGATCCAAGGGGGTTGACTGTTTCACAGTCATCATTGTAAAGAAGAAGTGGAATAGAAGTCTCTTTCAGGAAGAGTGGATGCGTTTTGCAGTACTCTCCATCAAAGACATCCTTAAGAACTCCACCATCTTTTCTTTGCTGCCAATCAAGGATTTTCTGTAAGACGGCAGGCATTTCAAGGACCTTTTCCAAAAGAAGTTTAAGAGGAATACGTTGAAAAGAGTCAAGAACTGCAACTTGTTTGACAGTGCCAGTGGCAGAGTCCCTTTTATTGTTCTATATCTTTTTCCTTCTAATCAGGAATGTGTGCATCGGTGGACATCTTCATCGATGGGAAGAGTCAGGTGTCGAATACACATGTTTTCATGCACCATTGACAGAGGACGAACAAGAGAAGAAAAAATGGATGAATTCTGACTCTTCTGCCTACATTGCCCTGAAAAGTGTCATTCTGGACAATAACCGCCTGCGTGACTTACGTCAGATGGCCCTCTTCAAGCATACTGGTATGCATTTACAGTCATTTTCTACTGACTTATTGTGAAAAAAAACACCACTCAGCCGTAGACAGGATTCTTCTGTGAGGTGCTGGAGCTGAACTTAGACACTTGACAAACAAAATCAGCAATCGCACACTCAACTCTGTGCATATCTCAGTGTATTTGCAAGCTTACAGACCGAAAGCTTGCAAATAAATTGAGATATGCACAGAGTTGAGTGTGCGATTGCTGATTTTGTTTGTCAACTGACTTTTTGTGTGTTTTTTTATTGTTATACCACAATGAAAATAAGATCCCACAGATGCAAGATAATCTACAGGAATGTTCTAATGTACCACTTCAATAATTGTATGGGTTAAAATTACACTTCCACAGGATCTCTTGAAGTTTTCCATTCAGTGATGCTAAAGTACACACATAAGAGACTACACTTCTCGTATGATGTGATGCGTGCCCGGACAGAAATGGCAGTGATGGACTACAACGCAAATGTTTGCAGGCCACAGGCCAAAACAAAACAAGGTAAAGACAAATAGTTATGCATACAAACTGTGTCAACATTACATCTGAGAGCATATATAATACTACACTGTGTGCTGGAGCTCAGAATTTACAATATTACATCTAAAATGTGATGAATCTTTGAATCTGTAGTATTGTCAGATCATTGTAATGCCAGCAGCATATCAGTAACCGAACCCACCAATGTACTTTCAGATAATATTTGACTAATGATTATTATTATGGTATATTGTGTGTTGTAGGACAATCCCGCTACTCATGTGTGTATTCAAAGGCCACCCATCAGTGGGTGGCTAGACCCATCTACGAAAAGACCTCACAGGATTTCCGTTCCGGGCTAATGAACAGTGCTCTGGAGATGAGGGATGTCCACAGCATTTCTGCCTGACCCCATCCTGCACCTCGTCAAAAGAGACTTTTACAAAACATTGCCCCAATTCCAAGGCCTGAGAAAGCTGACTTGGTCACACACTTGACATCAAGATTCAAACCACTGTAAAATTTGTGGACACTGTTGACAATAAAACACTTATTCATGTACAACAAAAAACCTTTTATTTTCATTATTCACATATATATTTACAGGAATGTAAATAAGGTGATGAAAATATGTTTATAATATTTGAGACATTTCCTCTGCCTCCTGAAAGCCATGGTATTCTCCAGTCAGGGATGGATACTTTGCTCTTATTGCAGTGACCACACAACTGGGCAGCACACTCCTTTGTTTTCGGCCCAGTCGCTCTCCCTTCAAACCCCACTCCAGGACGATCCGATAGGCCACCAGCCTGCACTGACTGCAGGGGGAGGGGAAGTGGGGGGAAGAGAAGGGGAGGGGAGGGGAGGGGAGGGGAGAGTGTTTAGTCAAGAAGGTTCAGTAATACATGAATGGTTATAAACAGGTAACTTACATAGCTCATTGTGAATGTTAGTAAATCTCAACCATGCAACCATGATAAAAAAAAAAAAAAAGGTCTACTTACTTTGTGGATAACTGACCGTTTGGCCCCTCTGGAGTTGGCCTTTTCTTCCAATTTGTTTTTGGTACATTGAAGAATGTCTCCACTACGGCAGGGTGGATGAGAGTTGGAAACTCTTCCTTGACCGTTATGCAGCGAGTCTCTGTGTCCACCACAGCATCCAGGCACTGCCGAAACACGTCCGACTCCTGGCAGCGTAAACATTCATTTTCAGTGGCCATAGGCTGGCAGTGACCACAGCCACACCACCAAACCCCAGAACACAGAGACTCTTCTGGCTGCACCGGCAGTTCTCTCTCCGTTGCTTTTTTCTCCTTCATTTCCCTCAGCTCCTCTTCCGTGAATTCTGGCTCAAACTGATAGGGTTTGGAAAATAAAGGAGCTGGCTTATTTCAATAAGTAGTGGAGCTGTGCATAAAGCCCATTGATCGAATTAATCTTAAACTGAAATGATGAGTTAAACGTACACATTTTAGCATAGGTTAGTTTATTGACTGCATAAATATTTTCACATACAGTACATTGGCATTTTAGAAAATCAGTTTTCACCCAGCTATTGTAGGGATATTGAATTCAGAGACTGAAAAGACATGAACAATATTTCCACTTTGATAAAAAAAAAAGCATGCTAAAATAACCTGTTCATTATTTCCCAGTTAAAAAAAACATCCTGACAGAGTTAGTCCTTTTTTCCCCTGTGTTATCCTTTGTTATTGAGCTAATTTAGCACAAAGTTGATTAGTGGCGTAGCAACCCAAAGAATTACCCTAAGTTGTCTACAATATGTTGGCATCACAGGAGTCAGGTTGGAATATCTGAAGTGTTACAATGAGTTTAATTGACTTTCTAAACCAGGGATAAAAAAAAGCATATATGATTGGGTTTAGACAGGAGTTACAATAAAGCAGCCAGACCCCAAAAACTGAAAATGCCACATCGGTTGACATGTCCTGGCTGGCCATTGAGGGATAAAAGTAAGGGCAGAAACAGATTAGAAACACAACCACAACAACACCAAGAGTCCTAGCTGCTTTTCTCTCTGACTTATTAGCCGTCATATGAACTGAACCTCGGAGTGTGACAGTTGTAATGTGAGACCTCATTGCTCGAGCCTGTGACACTGCCACCACAAAGACTTTGATATACAGGACTATGATTACTGTAATAGGGCCAATAAAGGTCAGCAAGACATCAACAGCACCTGTTATGAAGTTAATAATAACTATGCATTCTCCATAACAAGAATTATATGTATCTGGATATTTCAGGAAGCCATTTACAATCACACCGTTATACAACAGAGAACAGGCCCAACATAGAAAAACACAAACTTTAACTCTATTCAGTGTGACCTTCGTAGGATAATGCAAAGGCTCACAAATGGCCACATATCGGTCAACTGATATGAGAACCATGTTTCCCACTGAGACAGATGTTAGGATAAAAGAGGCATAGTAAAATAGTCCACACATTATGTTCCCTAAAACCCAGCAGCCCTTTATGAGGAGGATTTGAATCGGCATCAGCAGAAGGCCCACAAGAAAGTCTGCCACAGCTAGAGAGAGGAGAAGGAGGTTGGTGGAGGTGTGGAGCTGCCTGCAGAGAAAGAATATGTTTGTTTAGCATATTATTAATCCATCAGTTGTGGAACTCCTGAAAACAAGTTATTAATTGCAGCTGTATGAATATTCAAATAAACAGTATATAGACACAACAGTATCTGCCAAAAGGTTGGACAGCACAACAGGTGCAATACATTATTATTATTAATTATTTACATGAATAAGGGATTAATTGATGTCATAATAAGGGAGTTGGTTGTTGTACTGGTAAGAGCATATTTAATCCAACATGAAATACATGCAACTTTGCTGGAATTTTCATCACAAAATGTTGTTGTTTAAATGTTTTCTAAAAAGGTGTAATGAATCAATATCTATATTCTTCAAAAGTCAACTCAATAGGTTTGTGATATAAAGAAGAAAAAAGTATTTTAGGCTATGTTTGTAAATTCATGCCTGAAGTGTGAGATAGAGATGACAACCAGTAGGTTGAGAGCCACAGTGAGCAAAGAGATGCAGGGCAGCAGGATATAGAGGAAAGTGTTCTCAGCATGTTGCTGCAAAGGCTTCTGGCATGAGGTATTCACGAGCTGTGGAAAGCAAAGTTCAGCTTCTTCAGTCTCCATAACCGTGGAGAGGAAAGGAGAGGAGAGGCTGAGGAACTCTGGTTGCTTTCTGGCCAAAGTTCTGTATCATGAATCTTATTCATCTTGCTCCGCCCTCTCCCCAAAACAATTCAACTCTAGTGTGCTGTAATGATTTAAGCAATTACCACAACTTTAAAGCGTGTCTTTGTCAAATATATTGGACTTAAATGGTTTTAAGAAATGCCAAATCAATCTATAACAAAATACAGCGTTCCTGTAAATCCTTGTGTTTCTTCAAAGTTTGTGAATTTGAGAAAAGTCAGCACATTAAAGGGATATTTCAACATTTCCATAATCCCTATAGATTTAGGAGTAGGTTCATTACCTTTGATTGTCGGTGCAAGCTGTTTTTAGATAGGCAGGCCAGAGACGCAAGCTGCTCAGCTAACGCAACAGGCACACAGTATTTCCACATTTCCCTCATCAAACTAAATATACAATCCAACAACTCCAAAACACTCTCGTAGACAAGTTGTGACCTGCACATTTGCCAAGCTATGAAATAATCATGTACTATGTAACATTATGAGACATGAAGTAAATACTCGGAACTACTTGCGCTTTTGAAGTCACTTTGCCCAGCAGCCGTGTCTGGAATGTAGTTCCAGCTACACATTTGCCTCGAAAACAACTCTGTCTTGTAATGTTACATTATTATTTCATAGCGTAGTGAATGTGCAGGTCACAACTTCTCCACCAGAGCGCTTTGGAGTTGCTGAATTGTGTATTTGATGAGCTTGATGAGGGAAGGCCAGAAATGCTGCACGCCGTGCAGAGCTCATGTCTCTGCCCCGCCAATCTGAAAACAGCTTGTACCGGCAATTAAAGGTAATGAACCAACCCTAAAATTTAAGGATTATGGAAAGAGGCAAATTTTCCAAAATGTTGAAATATTCCTTTAAAGTATAGATATGGGTCCTTGAAAGTGCTTTAAAGGGACAGTGTGTAACTTTTTTGGCTTTTTATTAGTAAAAATCAAATATTGCTTCCATAAACGTATTTACCAAAGTCTTATCACAATCGCATTCAAATGAAACCTCTCTCATAGCTTAGGCCTTGTCCACACGAACATGGGTATTTTTGAAACCGAAGTTTTGTTAATAAACGTAAAGTAAAAGTAATAAAACTACTCCGTACACACGCAACCGTATAATCCGCTACCAAGTGATGCAATGTATGTGTTATACATATGACACAGCAATAGGTGGCGATGTAAGGTAAAATGGGAAGGCTGTTTTAACCAATCAAAATAGAACCTCCACTGAGGCCGGGCACGTCACTGCTGTCTTCTTGAGAAAGTTGCAGGTTTTGGTGTCACTAGCAAGAGGAGCAGTCTCCTTTGTTGCTTGTCCAGGTGCCTCCTTTGTTGAATTAGGTTGAGGAACTGGATATGACAACCGAATACATATCCAGCTGATGTAAATTTTTACATCAGCACGTGCTCAGCTATGACGTAAACAATGGAAATAATCGCAGGTGTCATATCCACACGCAACTGCTGATACCCAACCGGGCTGAAAACGTCACCCTGGACCCCGGTTTCAAAAGACCCCGGTTTCAGTGTTTCAAAAGCACGGTTGCTTGTGGACGGAACAGTAAACCGGGAAAACATGTTCACGGTTGCAAAAATACCCCGGCTCGTGTGGACAATAGGTGGCTGGTGCACCCAACCGAGGCTGCCATGTTGCATTGCCATCATTGAATACGGTAACCGAAAGGGGACCAACTTGGTACAAATGCTCTACTGAGTGTCTGTGACTAGGCTTGTGCCGAGCGGAGGACGATTGACACTTACTTACAGTACACTGCATTTTGACGTACTTGTGAATTGACACTTACTCAAAATTCAGCCCACCCCGTTTTGAACCCCGACTTGGGCGGCCCTTTGCTGCATGTCATTCCCCCTCTCTCTGCCTCCCCATTTCCTGATACCACACTATCGATTAAAGGCAAGAAGCCCCAAAACTATACTTTAAAAAATGAATTTAAAAAAAACATGGCTGAGGTGAAGCAGTTCTGTAAGGACGAATGGTCCAAAAGTGTTGTGCAGTTCTGATCTGCAACTACAGGAAACGTTTGGTTGAGGTTATTGCTGCCAAAGGAGGTTCAACCAGTTATCAAAGGGTTCACTTACTTTTTCCACCTGCACTATGAATGCTTAAAGCAGAAGTAAGCGATCCGGTCGTTTTCGCTAATGCTGTGTTCCAGGCAGGCTTTTGAAATCGTAAATTACAGCTTCAAGTCACAACTTATGACTTTGTAGCGTTTCAGGCAACCCACTCATGTTTTTCCGACCTGTTTTACCTGTGAAAGTCACTATAACGGCCACTCGTAACTTCCGACCTGTGAACTCGTACCAGATCAAACTGATACAACTTCACAGGTCGGAGTTACGAGTTGCCTTGAACGCACCATAACAGTCCTCGTCCCTACGTCGCCACATTCACGGCGTCCCTTGGCTGCACACACAGCCCTGCATGCCGTTCTCTCTCCTCATTGGATAAAAACTGTAGGATACGATAAATGTTTTCTCCTCGGCTCAGAGCAGAGCAGAGTGACTGACAGACCCGTGTTTCAGTCCAAACACTCTATGTAAGTGATTGCTGTCGGAAGATATAACTATTTAAGACTTATATTAACACAAATTTATACCATGGTCTGGGTGAATCCTCGATTCTGATTGGCTGCTGGGTGTCCATTAAAAAGTGATAATGGACACCTATAAAGATGTTCCGGTAAAATAGCCTGATTACGTTCTAAATATTACTGCGCTGGCTCAAACGCTTGTTAGTAACCACGGCAACGGACAATCGGACCAAAACAACTTTTTTTCAGCGCATCACGGCACTGGAGTCTGTAAACACACCAGCGGTAAGAAGTAAAACTTTGTGTCACGTAACATTTGAGCCGTCACCTCACCTCCCTTCATTGATCAACTACCAGGCTGTGGCAGAGTCACTGACTGTACGCTGCGGTCACAGCGGGTCCCTCTTTTTTTTCTCTTTTATCGCCGACGAGTTTATTAAATAGTCCGCTCGGCTCAGCCGCTTAAAGACGTATGATTTTAACGGTAAAAACAACATTTTAACGGTAAAAACAACATTAAATTACAAGTAATTGATTTAATATGTATTTATCTCGTAAGTGACCATGGTATAAGCGGGATAATGCCCTTCGAGGTGTCCGATTATCAGAGATTAATGGACTTCGCGGAAGCAACCGTCCTCCGCTTCGCGTCGGACGGTTCACGCCTCCGCATCGTCCATTAATTTCTGATAATGGACACCTCGTCGGGCATTATCCCTTACATATCACTTACTTCTGCTTTAATGGATATGTTCAATAAAGACATTAAATATTATAACTATTTGTGTGGTATTACAGTAGGTTAAGCACATTGTGTTTGTTTATACTTGTGATTTAGATGTAGATTGGATCACATTAAATGGCCAGTTAATGCAGAAAACTAAGAGTTCACATACGTTTTCTGCCACTATGATAATATGATTTTTTTTGGTACTATGTTTGTGTGCTGGTTACTGGTTGTGTTTTAATGAAAATTAATCAATCAAATGATTTAAAAGTAACATGTCAAAATCAAACAGACAATTTCAACAACATGAAGGAAAAAACAATTTTCCATTTTCTTAGTTTATTAATTAGGAATAAATAATTTCACATACATTGGCATTTTAGAATCTGTTTTCACCCATATATTGTAAAGATATTAAATTTAGGGACTCAAAAGACATGAGCAATATTTCTGATTAGGTTAAAAAAAAGAAAGAAAAAAAAATATGCACAAGAACCCAGTCATTATTTCCCAGGTAAAAAAATAACCAACCAACTAGACATCCTGACCCACGCTCTGTACTAATAGTAATACACAACCGAACAGTATGCTCATCATTTAGCCCTTTTCCCAATTTATCCTTTGTTATTCAGCTTATAAATATAAGTAACTGGTGATGTTGCATCAGGAAAAATTGCCCTTTTTAACTTGTCTACAATATGTTGGCATCACATGAGTCAGGCTGGAATATCTGAAGTGTTACAATGAGTTTAATTGACTTTCTAAACCAGGGATAGAAAAAAGCATAAATGACTGGATTTAGACAGGAGTTACAATAAAGTAGCCAGACCCCAAAAACTGAAAATGCCACATCGGTTGACATGTCCTGGCCGGCGAATGAGGGATAAAAGTAAGGACAGAAACAGATTAGAAACACAACCACAACAACACCAAGAGTCCTGGCTGCTTTTCTCTCAGACTTATTAGCCATCATATGAACTGAACCTCGGAGTGTGACAGTTGTAATGTGAGACCTCATTGCTCGAGCTTGTGACACTGCCACTACAAAGACTTTCATATACAGGACTATGATTACTGTAATGGGGCCAATAAAGGTCAGCAATACATCAACAGCTCCTGTTATGAAGTCAATAACAACTATGCATTCTCCGTAGCAAGAATTATATGTATCTGGATATTTCAGGAAGCCATTTAGTATCACACCGTTATACAACAGAGAACAGGCCCAACATAGACAAACACTGATTTTAACTCTACCCAGAGTGACCTTAGTAGGGTAAAGCAAAGGCTCACAAATGGCCACATATCGATCAACTGATATGAGAACCATGTTTCCTACTGAGGCAGAGGTTAGGATAAAAGAGGCATAGTAAAATAGTCCACATATTATGTTCCCTAAAACCCAGCAGCCCTTTATGAGGAGGATTTGAATCGGCATCAGCAAAAAGCCCACAAGAAAGTCTGCCACAGCTAAAGAAAGGAGAAGGACGTTGGTGGAGGTGTGGAGCTGCCTGCAGAAAAAGAATAGAAAGAAAGAATAACTTCATTGAGCATATAATCTTCCACTGTGGAAGAAAACATTATTGCCTGCAGCTGTATGAATAGCCAAAAAAAAAAAAAAAAAATGAAATGGTAGGTGAACTGACAGACAAATGAATTTCCCTTTGGGGAAGTAATTTGTATTCATACTTATATTGTCTGAATATGTAAGTATTTACACGATGAATCGATTCACAGATGTTCTAATGAAAAATACATTAAACTCTTTCTGGAATTTTCATTAAACAATGTTATATTTTAATGAAAAGGTGGTATTTATCAAAATATATAGTGTTCAAAAGCCAACTCTAGACAATAGGTGTGTGACAGAAAAAACAACAATTTTAGGTAATGTCTGTAAATCCATGCCTGAAGTGGGAGATAGAGATGATGACCAGCAGATTGAGAGCCACAGTGAACAAAGAGATGCAGGACAGCAGGATGTAGAGGAAAGTGTTCTCAGCATCTTGCTGCAAAGGCTTCTTGCATGAAGTGTTCACAAGCTGTGGAAAACAGAGTTCAGCTTCTTCCAGGGCCTCCATAACAAGGGAGAGAAAAGGAGAGCAGAAGCTGAGGAGCTCTGGCATTTTTTTGGCCAAAGTTATGTATCATAAAGCTGATTCATCTTGCTCCTCCCTCTCCCTCCTGTAACAAAGTTGCAAACAGTTGCATGTCCACTGTGATGCAATAATTACAATCAGTTACCATGACCTTAACGCATGGCCTTGTCAACTATTTTTAGTTTTAACAAAAACCAAAGCAAAACTTATCAAAATATAGTAATATATGTGGATCCTTTAGTTCATTGAAAGTTTGTGAATTTAGAAAAAAGCTAGCACCTAGATAAATATCAGGGATGCACTGAAACTAAAATTTTTGGAACACTGAAAGAAATTATCATGCCAATTTTTACTACCGTTGCATTTATGGTTATGACTGTGTACTCGCTAGAATAAGCATTGTAATTACATAAATTAATATTCATGCTTCTAAGAATAAATCAATTACAAAAGTATGAACATATTTATGAAGCACTGACGTTCCGACAATGGAAAATTCTAAATAAAATGTTTTACTTGGCCCCACTCATGAATAAGTTATAACTGACTGGCCTATTACTGGCTGCTGAAAGTTTGTAAAATGAAATATGTTATATATAAATATAAATATATGACAAGTGCAGCCACAGTGGATGTTTTCACAGATACTCGTGTGTATAGTGATACGTTGTTTAATTTTTCACCTCGTAGCACACCACTGGCAAACGTCGTCATGTTTCCATAAAAAGATTATGTCGTGTTAACTCATTGAGTGCCAACCACGTAATTTTTTGTTTTTCGTTCCCATGCGTTGAGTGCCAAAAACGTAATTTTACGTTTTTTGCTTTTTTTTTTAAATTATGAAAATAGACACTTGACAGCTCACGATCTGGAAGTTTTTATCATAACTCGGCTTTTGCAAACCAAGTTCTGCATGTGGATGCAGCGCAGCTGCTCTGCTCTCACCCGCGAGGCTCCAGCAGCTCGGAGCCAAAACAGGAAGCTCTCAGCCGACAGTCCCGCCCGGTCTTCATCTGGAGCAACACCGTGTCCTCCCGCGGTAGAATGTGATGGTCTCTCGGCCAAAGCAGGCCGGCACCACCGACCCGTACCACAGAAGGACCGCGACCACCGGTGGGGCCGGTGTTCCCAACCAGCTTTGGCCGAGAGACCCTCACATTCCGCTCCTTTCTAGAAAAAAAGCAGGGATTTTGGTGAAAACCAGCCATGTTTAGCTTGAGTTTTCTCAGGAACAGAGGCACATAGAAGCAAACAGTTTGTGGCCATTTGAAGCAGAAAGTTTCACCTTTCAAATGAGCCACAGTTTGTGTTTGTGGCAATAATACTGTATAGAATACGCCGTGGCTCTACAAAAATCATCAAAAATTGTCTAAATTGCCGGTACACTTGACTAAAACTTTGGAAAGGAGCGCAGCACTCAATGAGTTAGTATGATTCTGATTGCAAAAATTGCAATAACACTAAACTTTAACAGTTACATGCTATCATTCCGACATCCCACCGCTCCGACATCCCGCCGTTTAGACATACCGCTATTCCGACATGCCATCGTCCCACCATTCCGACAAGGCATAAGGAAATGTGCGTTACTCAACAGGTGACTCCCTCCGACTTATCTAGACTCTACTTCTGGACTCTCTCAAACTATCTGGCCTGTCTAGCATCTACCTGGTCTTTTACTAAACTTAACCAACTCCTTTCATCATTGCCTAAGCCCAACCAGTGCAAAATCTTTTGGGGAAAAAATACGCTAGTAAAGGAATTGTCGGAAAGGCAGGATGTTTAAAAATAGAAAAAAATACCGTCATTCCGACCATAGGAGGCAAAAATTGAATGATGGGACATTTGATAGAAAATTAAATGTTGCCATTTAGACAATTAGAGGCCTTTGTCGGACTGGTGGGATGTCGGAATGGCAGTTTCCCCCCAACTTTAACAACAGAGACAAGTATGCAGGTTATTTATAGCGCTGATCATTTGGTTTTATAAACGGTCGCTCCTGAGCGCAACTGTAGCTGCATTAACAGAGCTAACTGGTAAACAGATACACGTGTGTAAGGATGTTTTTTTTGGCTGTCTATTTACATGTTATATCAGAAGCGACCCATATCTGATATCTGCAATTACACCTGCTTTGCCTGTGTGAAACAACCCGCTGAAAAGGAAATAAGCTAGTGAACTTTTTTAAAGACGGCAGATTTATTAGGTCACGTTAAAATTCCATAATAATTATAAACAAATTCTGGTGCTCAGAGTTATACAACAGGTCACTGTAAATCAACATATCAGCATTGAACATCTAATCTGTCCTTACAAAATAAAGTACATGGGGCGGACTTTTACTTTTATTGTTTTATTGTACGTGGACAGTCCCAATTAATCAACTGCATTAAATACAGTAAAAAGGGCAGCTTTAGCCAGCATGGCTAATATCCTGCTGTAGTCCCCGGCCAGATGACAATGGGCATCCTAAAAAAACAACAACAACAATATATTACAACACAATGATTAAAAAGAATCAATAGGGAAAGGATAGAGCAGGTAGGCATCAGTACAATCATGCAAAGACAGCACATAGAAACATACAAGAGCAGCACATGCAATATACCAGTAATCACACACAATAGGCTACATCAGCACATACTGTACTACACATTCTGGGATGCAGACATCACATAGACAGATAAAACACAGACAGGCAGCATGATCATGACGCAAATAGCACAATATCTTAGTGGGTACAGGTGTAATTATGAGTGAGCCATGTTTTTAGTTTGGATGTAAAAGTACAGTATGTATGTATTTCTTTAATATGGGTGGGAAGTGAGTTCCAATTTTGTAATGCTTTAACAGAAAATGATAGCTGGCCAAATGTACTTTTCCTGAATGGGACTGTTAAGTCACCACGAGTGGCGCTTCTAGTGATCTGACTAGTGTTACTGCGTTGGTTTATGAATGAGTTCAATGGTGGAGGAGCTAAACCATGCAGGATTTTAAGGAACAGACAGATGTTCCTATATTTTAGGATATCCTCCCAGCTCAGAAGCTTATGTTTGTTTAAGATGGTGCAATGATGTGAGCTGTTCGGTTTCTGGTCCAAAACTTTAAGGGTTTGCTTGTACAGCGTTTCCAAAGGCTTCAGTGTTGAGCTGTTGGTTTGTCCCCAGCTTGTGAGGCAGTATGTTATGTGCGACATGATCATGGCATTCACATATAATTTGGCAGCATTAAAGGTCATGGTATTTCGAATATATTTAAAATTTGCTAAACTAAACCTAATTCTTTGACTCACTTTTTTTTATATGTGTTTTGAATGTTAAATTGGAATCAATAGTGATTCCCAGATATTTTACCTCTGACACAATATCAATATTATGACCCGATATAGTTATGTTCGGCACAATGTTGCACTGCCTTTTAGTAAAGAACATTCCCACTGTTTTATTTAGATTAAGTTGGAGGCAGGAGCAGTTTAACCACTTCGAGATCTGCTCTAACGCTGACGTAAGTTTAGCAGCTGCCAACTGCTTTGTTTTAGCATGCACATACATTACAGTGTCGTCCGCATATAACAAGGTTTCCACATCAGGACAGACTGATGGCAGGTCATTAATATATAAAGAAAACAGTAGTGGACCGAGGATTGACCCTTGTGGTACTCCAGTGTACAACTCAAGAGCTGGAGAGAGTTGGTTGTTAACAACAACATGTTGACATCTACCAGTCAGGTAAGATTCAAACCACCTAAGTGCTAATGGGGAAAAATTGAAGGAAGACAGTTTGCCCAGGAGCACCTTATGGTTGACTGTGTCGAAGGCTTTGCGCAGGTCTAAAAACACTGCCCCAACAACACCTCCTTTGTCAACCATAGCTCGGACCTTGTCTATGAAAAGGCAGTTGGCTGTTTCAGTGGAGTAGTTTGCCCTAAAACCGAACTGCATAGGATGAAGATTAAATTGACTGTTGTTCAAGAAGGAGACAAGCTGCTCAGATATCCACTTTTCAGCAACCTTGGATGCTACAGGTAGGATGCTAATTGGGCGATAATTGCTGATGTTCTGAGGGTCACCTGATTTAAAGATAGGAGAGACAATTGCAGTCTTCCAGGTGTTTGGAAATACTCCCTGCAATATTGATAAATTTACAATTTGTGAGATAGGACAGGCTAGATGGTCTTTTAAAGATTTGAGCATTGCTGAATCCATCCTGTATATATCCTTGGCCGTTGAAGTTTTAAGAGAGTTAATTATCGCCTTAGTTTTTAGTTCAGAGATGGGTTGAATACAAAAGGAGGCCTTACTGTTATCAGTTTTAAGGGTTTCTGTTACTGAGGGAAAAGTTTGCGCGATCTCAGCCACAGAGTCAATGAAATAATTATTAAAAGCTGAGGCAATTTGTGCTGGATTTTGTGTTAGCTTATCATTTATTTTCAACTCTAATTGTTTCTTAGCCTTGTGGTTAATTCCCATTAGATTTTTTATTTGTTCCCAAATCAGTTTGGTATTACCTTTTGCCTCATTAATAATTGTTATAAAAAAGTTGGCTTTGGCATTTCTTATCGCTTTTGTAACTTTGTTGCGTAGCGAAGTGAACCTGTGCCTATCAGTGGTTGATTTTGTTTTCAGAGCTCTTTTCAGTGAGAGGTCTCTTTCTTTCATCAAATTAAATATATCATTATTTAGCCAGTTGTGACCTGTTGTGAGATTGTTTGTTTTCCACTTTTGATTTCTAATCAGCTCGTTTCAGTTTTTGCCAGTAGGCAAACGTGAAATCTGGTGTTTCTCTCGTGTGTGCTCTTTTTTCAGCATACAAATAAATGTTGTATGAAAACAAGAAAAGTGGGGGGAGGATGCGCGGCGGACACCACGAAAATGAACACCGATCTGACAATATCAGATTCCATGCATTTTTTTCCTGTTTACACGTTCATGTCACAGATCTGATCTGTGCCACTTGAGAGGAAAAAATTGGAATTGGGCCACTTGAACTATGTAGTGTAAAGACAGCTGAGTCTGTAAGAGACTGGATTGCAATTGGACCTACGTCTAACAGGGTTGACACATCTCACACAGGCTGACTCTGTGTGATGTGGATTCACTGTTTTCTCTGTAGAAGTTGATATGTCCACTAAAGCCCACCGGAGGGCACCCAAGCTTTCTGCAGTACATGACACAGTTGTGATGACAAATGCAAGTATATACCCTCCAATTTAAAGGACACCTCCCATGATTGTGATTACAGACTAAGCAAATGTTTAATTCAGCAGAAACTTTTAATCTACGTGAAGCTGGAGGTGTTGAACATAATACAGTCAATTAACTGAAGATAATAACCTCAAAATAGGCCGTGTTTGCAGACATGCATGTTCCTTTACTTCATATTTTAATTTCATAAAATAAGCCCTGTATTATATCATCACTGTCAGTCACTGATCAAACTCAACACATCCTGAGTGCCCTGACGACTAAATTCAAATGCAGGTCCAGTTGTTACCAGCAGATGTCACCATGTTATTAACAAACTGCTCTGCTCTGCTTCTTAAGTCTTTTCCCCTCCGTCACACACAGATTTAAATTGATTCAGTCAAATTAAATTGGTTAAACACTGATAACGTTTGATTCCTCCCTTGGGTTTTATTTGATATTTAATAGGGCCAGTTATATTGTTGCTATGAGGTCTCAATTAAATCCCATTCAATTTCAAATTACTTATATTAAACCAATTCCCTCATCCAGATGCAGGTTATTGAAAAATAAAAGTCTGACCTGATGAAAAATGTCTCATCCACAAATGTTAAAACAAAAATGATTTTGTGTCCATCTTTATGGTGGTGTTAGTGAAATTAATAAATTAGTCTGAGGAAGGGTCTTTGAGTCCGAAACATTACTCCCTTTGGGTGATAATAAATTATCTATTGCTCTGGAGCTTTTTGTTGGTGTGCGGATTTTTCCCTTTTTTCATCAGTGAAATTAATAAGGACATGAGAATGCATGTTGTGAAAGCCTAGTTTTAACTTATTATGTAATACTTGAAAGCATTTCCACACACCAAGCTGTATGCCAAACCATAAAGAGGAATTTTGTAGGATATTATATATACGGTGCATACTATATGCCCATACTCTGTCTCTCTCTCTCTCTCTCTCTCTCTCTCTCTCTCTCTCTCTCTCTCTCTCATACTGCCCTGCTCCCAGGTCAAAGCAAACTGCTGACCACAGCTGGTCTAAACTCAAAGCTCAAAACACAACAGAAATGTGCGTATGTGTGTATAGTTACTCCGACTGCTTTTGAAAACCATCACAGCAGGTTAAACTCTCGGGCACTAATACGGCCACAGTAAATGAAATATTTGCCTGTAATCCCGTAATAACCAGGGTCACAGTGTGAGTTGATTTTTGTGATTCTGCTGCTGAAGAAATGAGCGTTGCACCACAGTAAACTGAAGGTGAATCAGATGGAAGACATAGGTGTAAAGAGGGGACAAGGAGGAAAAAGAGAAGTTGTAAATGTTGAGGTAAGTTGTTGATTGTTGTGATTTGTGACCACTTTTACATTTACGACAGAAACTTTTACCAATGTGTTAGTGTTAAATAGGAACTCTGCTAATTTTGAACAACAGTGTGTATTTACACATCTGTGGGTGTACTTCTTCTACTACTACTACTACTACTGTTTGATGCTCTTTATCAGAGCTCGGAAACTTAGCCAGGAATTTATCACATAATTGCTCAAGCTTGACTACACTTTATTATTTTTCAAAGTTTTCAAAGCATATGTTCTATGTTGAGGAGACATCCAGCTAGTAATTATCAATCTAGGGCTTTTGGGAGCGAAGGAGAAAGTTGATGATAGTTTGGTGGATATGAATCAACACTGGAGAGTAAACCTGTTGATAAGTTCTCTACCATTCATAAAATGATTTATGCAATCCATGTTTAGTTTCAGTTCAGTATCGAGGCATCAGTGCATTCTCCTTACTTCCTATCTCCATCCATAGATCCAGCACTCCTCCCCTCCCTCCCCCTCTTCTATGCCCTCTGCCTGGCGAGGCTTTGGGAGGAAGGTGAGGTTGCTGCTGCCGTACGTTTGGCCCAAAGGCACCACAGCACTGCAGGGAGTCGTGATGCTGTGTGTGGGCCTGCTGGTAGCGGAGCGACTGGTAAACGTTCTGGTGCCTATTTACTCCAAGAACATTGGTAAGCACTAAAAATACAGAACATTTTAGAAGTTCACATGTTATGAATTACTAAAAATATGTGAAAAGGAAAAAATGAAAAAGACCAAGGCCAAGGCCTATTTTAACAAGGCAAATGTGAGACAGATGCAAACAAAAATGTACATTACCCTATTGAATGTTTAAATAAATGCCATTTCTATTAAATTGTGCATCAGAAAGTGTTAAATGTAACATTTGAGATGCATGAAAGCAATAGAAGTTAGTCTGTATAATATAGAGAATTTAATAGATAAACTTAACCAAATCTAAAACAAAACTGTTGTATCATGCTCTTGAAACTCTAGATGGCAGTGTGCTCAAATTTTTAGAGAGTCAAACTTGTCTCCATGTGATTGTCCTTGTTATCTTCCTGCATCCTCTGGGTTGGTTAGAATTGTATCTGGTCAACAGTGTAAGTTCATCAGAGCTTTGACTTCAGCCAGAATTGGTTTAACAATATGAGGCAACTGCTTTGGTTAATGATTTGGGATTTTTTATTAATGTGTTTGATCTTTGTTTAGAGGCAGTGTTGATGCTCTGTGACTACTTCCATCCATCAGTTTATTTGTGTTTGTGGGGCCAACGATCTTAAAAATAACAGCCAGATTGTCATAAAAGATGTTTTACACATTAACACTCCCCACAATGAAGAAGGATGCTATAGTCATGATGTCTGAACTGCTCTTTTGCTGCCTCTGTGTCGTCATTCAAACCTGATTTGACCTGAATTAAATTTGAAGATCGCTCTTCTACAGATAAGCTGTGTAAACACAGTCTATATGTCTCATGGTTTGAATAACTCCACAAACATGCATATCCAGTCTACCTGGATCTGTCTAATTTATGACAGAGTCAGAAGAGAAGCTTAGTGAAACCCACACTCAAGGTGGACAGGATTTAGCCATCCCATGATAACCAGAAGCAGGATTTCAATCTAATCTTCCGAGATCCTTCCATGCTGCTCACCTGCTGGCAGTGGATGAAAAACTTTTTTCATTATGACTCTTTTAATGCAGCTGTTGTTGGAAGTGTTGTCGGAAAGTTTTGCCTCCCCTGATAGTCACATTAAGTTCCACTTTTTCTTTAACTTAATTCAGTCGGTGCCTGACAGATCAGAGATGTTTGAGGTGATACAGACGTCTGGAACCAGACTAACTTTTCACTTGTGTGGAAATAGTGACTTGAGGTGGATTTTTGACTGTCCATGGCCACTGGGATTTGTCTCGATATCCTCCATCGTCTGTCTGATACAGTTTGAAGCAACCAAACAGAACAGATTAAAGTCCAAAGTGAATAACTAAAAACAATCATCATGAATCTCAAAACCCAACATCAAGCAGACAAATCCATGAACACAAACGATTCACTCTTAATCAACAAGTTTTTAAAATTTAGTTTAGTTTAATAAGTTTATTTGTCTCAGGGACAATGTACAAATTAACATTATTCTCAAAATGAGGGGAGGCTTCGTACCAGATTTAGCTTACTAGGTATTTTCCATCCGTAGTCCCTGGGCAGGTGAGTAAGAACAATAAAAGGATGAAAATTGTCAACTTACATAACAAAACATCCATACACGTGTGTATATATACACCCACTAACACATCACAAACATTCAGTTACAAAACATATTTCATAACAGAAGGAATAGGAACATAAAGTTATTAAAATACTTCATACTTTGACAAAGTTAAAAGTAATTTAGGCTTCAGATTGATGCTGACAGGACTGATTCCTTAGGATCCATTTTTTTACTTCACGGGAAAAAACGTTGAAGTCTGTACAAAGTTTCAGATAAGTTGGGAGGTTGTTCCATGATTTGACAGCTTTAAAAGAAAAAGCAGATTGAGCAAAGGCAGAGCTACGCTATAGGTACTGGTTAGATCCAAAACTATGACGTACATCCTAATGAACTGAGATTCAGTTGTTTATAAATAAATATTAATAATTTAAAAAAAATATATATAATAAATCAGGTCATGTGGGGTGGTAACATCAGCCTTGACTGTCACATATGAAGGATACGTTTTGGGGCACAGCAGGAGGATGTGTCATCATTTGCCAGGGTCTTTCGTCCGCTATTTTGTACGCAGGACTGCTTCCGCCACAAGGCAATGACCCAGAAGCCTCCACTTCAGAGGAAGTCAGTGTTCAGTTTGTCTTCAGCTGCTTTTCCTTTGAGAAAACTGCCCGTTTGGCTTTTGGAGCTACATGAAAGTATAAGCCAGCGCTGCGAGAATGAGGCCGAGCGTTGCTTTGTGTGATGAGGAAGGCGTGGAAGAGGTTTCAGAGAGAGGGGTGAGGGGTGGGGGGTGGGGTGTGAGGGGGGGGTTGGGGGCTGTTGTTGATTTGTGTGTGTGAGTATGTGTGTGCGGAGGGTTTTCTGGGAGGTCACCCCTCCTGCCAGTCATGCTTAGCCAGCATTAGCGGCCTTTTTCGTGGAGTTAACACACCGGTACAACAGACGTTTTGTCTCCGGGTCCGACCCCGCCTCCCACCCTCCGACTCCAGGACCCAATGCCAAAGAGTTGAAAATACCCCCCGCTGAAAACACATACTAGAAAGTTAAGGAGTGTAGAATACACACATTTCTTCATTCGTTTCTCTCAATCTTTTTATCTCATTTTCTCCCCTCTATTCTCACCGAGTCTCTCTCTCTGTCTGGGTCCTCTGTCTTCCTCCTTCCTCCCCTCCTCCCTTTATTTCTGTCTGTTTTTTTTGCATTTCAACCTGATTCCCAGCAGTTGTACAAAATGGTAATGAATGTGAATGAGAATGTGTCTGTGTGGCAGAGAGGGGAGTGTGTGAACGAACGGCTGTGTCTGGGTGTTCGGTTGGTTTCCACTGTGAGGACAAGATCATAGACCCTGGTTAAGAAAATGTTGTGGATTTGAAGTATATTCATATTGATGCCTAAATCTGACACAAACACAACTCGAAATCAATGATGACGTTGTTCTGTGCATGTGTGTGTTTACAGTGAATGAGCTTTCTGCAGGAAGCAGCTGGACTTCACTGACTGCCACTGTCTGCGTCTACACACTGCTGAAGTTCCTTCAAGGAGGAGGGGCAGGTGCACAAGTGTGTGTTCATATTTAGAGAGAAATGTGTGTGAAAATAGAAGTTTTTTTTTTTAATGTCATATTTTAGGCTTCTGTTTGTGTAATTAGGAGTGAATATAATCATGGGATCCTCCTCTTTAACCCGTAGGTACGTCGGGTTTCATCAGCAACGTTCGTCAGTTTCTGTGGATCAGAGTTCAGCAGTTCACCAGCAGAGGCGTTCAGGTGCCACTTAGACTCCCTGTTCTCTTGTTCCTCCTTCGTTGTGGTGTTTTGTGTCGTTTCACTTTTAATGTCTATTCCGCACTGTTTTGGTTCAATTAGATGCACAATGATTAAGTTTGTTCTAGTTAATCACAACTTTGGTCTTATTTTCACAGTTTCCGCCATGGTCATATTCACCAGAATAATTGCTTAGCTCTGGGAATAAAGAAAGTGTCTGCAATCTCTTCTTCCGTCTATGTACAGAATTATAGTTGGATGTTAGGGTGAAGACTATGGATCCTGGAGGGAGGGGAGAATTGAGCGGATGAGATTCTCTAAACACACTGTTTACATGCAAAAATGGTAAAAGTACACGTGAGATTTACCCTAAGTGACTGTTCCACCTTTCCCCCCACCCTGTAGGTGCGTTTGTTTTCCCACCTGCATGGTTTGTCTCTGCGCTGGCACCTGGAGAGACGCACAGGAGACGTGCTGAGGAGTGTCGACCGTGGCACCTCCTCCATCAATAACCTGCTGAGGTAGGACAGGTGTTGTCATGATACCAACATTTTGGTACCGGTATCGGTACCAACATGTTTTTCGATACTTTTTGGTACTTTTCCAAATAAAAAGAGAACACAAAAAATGTCATTATTGACTTTATTTTAATAGAAAATCTTAGAACTATAACATATGCATCAGTAAATAATCAGTAAATCAATAAACAGTCACTGCTGCTGCAGGATTAAAATTGAAATTTCCATCGATATTAATCTGAACTCTTCCTAAGTTAAATCATTAGTGGTCTGTTTAAAAATGAATATCAACTGCATTATTTGAGGTCTGAAAACACTGCATCTTTTTTTGTTATTTTGACCAGTTGTAATTTTTGGGAGAAATTGTTATCAGTAGTTTATAGAATGAAACACAAACGTTAATTTTACTCAAACACACACCTATTGTTTCCCATACGTAGACCAATGTGTGGCGCAGCGCCACAGAATCAAGACCAAGCCACAAATTGACTCTGCTTTTTTTTTTTTCCGTCAACGCAATATCGTTGCGTTAATTCATCTCCGCGTAGCTCTTTCGCTCTGGCTGTGTTCACACACTCACACAGAGAGAGAGAGAGAGAGAGAGAGAGAGAGAGAGAGTGCATGTCAGTGATCCGCGGTAAAAACTAAACTTAGCGGCCCGTCTCTCGCGCGCGCGACGCACACACACATAAACACAGGCACATGACAGGTGGCGCTGTAACGGTAATAAAAAAAAACACCTTGCTTCGTTTGTGGCTCACTCTCTTGCCTCGGCTCAAATTACAATGCGGCGACTTCACGCGGCGACGTCACCGCTGCCGACGGCGCAAAATGAAAGTGCTGGTCCCATCTAAGCGCAGTATAGTACCTTTTTAAATGCCTCAGTACCCCTGACAGTACACCCTAACAGGTGGTCACCATTAGTATCCACTCACATGACCTGGGTTCAATAACCAGACATGATTTAGACTTTCAGTCAGCTGTGTATAGGACACATAGTGGGCCAGTAATGACCTGTGGCTGTTTCTGTCTTCAGCTACATCCTGTTCAGTATCCTCCCCACCATCTGTGACATCGTCATTGCCATCATCTACTTCGTCTCTTACTTCAGTGTCTGGTTTGGGCTCATAGTCTTCACCTGCATGGTGCTTTACCTCAGTGAGTCATTGTGTCTGTGTGTGTGCATGTGTGTGTTTTCTTCAATTATAGTCATATTTTCCCTGTGGTGATCAGAAGACAATATCTTGAGATAACAAGCTTCTGTATTCATCATCTATTCAAGTTGTTTCCATCACTGACAGAGAAAAAAAAGCATATGTATTGTATATTAGAAAATGAAATAATAGATGAATGTATGATAATATAATACAAAACCGTGATCTCTATGAATATGAACACAACAAAAAATAAGTATTAAAATCCAACTAAATTGTTTGTACTACGCCAGGATGACAGACATAAAAGGACTTTGAGTAACCACAGCCACGGCTCTCCAGGACAGTACATTTACAATTTGCAATTTGCTGTAGGACTAAATGTGACCAATTTACACTTCTTTTGGTAAAACTTGATAATCACACTAGTTTCTGTATCTACAGCCTGCACAATCCTGATCACAGAGTGGAGGACACAATACAGGAGAGAGATGAACAATCAAGACAACAACGCCAAGTCCAGGGCTGTGGACTCGCTGCTCAACTTTGAGACGGTAGATAACACCACTGTACAGCTCCTGCTGTTTTACAGCTGGAAAGTGAAACAGTAACTCTCCATTGATCTCTAGCTGTGATTTGGCACCAGTGCAGTACATTTGCTTGAGCGTGGTGTTCCAGCGTTTTAATAATAATGTTGTTTTCACAGGTAAAATATTACAATGCTGAGGATTATGAGGTTCGCTGCTTTGAGGAAGCCATTGTGAAATATCAGGTAAGACCACGCATCCAGCTAAACTTAGCTAAGATAGCAACCAGTTAACCCAACATATTTCCGTGAAAGGGATAGTTCAACATTTTGGCAAATTGGCCCATTGCCATAATCCCTATATTCACAGCAGTAGGTTCAGTACCTTTAATTGTTGGTGCAAGCTATTTTTAGAACGGCGGAGCAGAGCCGCGAGCTGCTCAGAGCTACGCTACGGAGGTTCATGGGATTTCTTGGTTTCCCACATCAAATACACAATCCAACAACTCCAAAACACTCTCGTGGACAAGCTGTGACCTGCACATTCACTACGCTATGAGATAATAACGGAACGTTACGAGACAGAGTTGTTTTCGAGATAAATTCATGTAAAACCGCTGATGCACAATCCCCCAGTTTTTCGGCAAGCAGTCTCTGCATTTGCCTCGAAAACAACTCTGTAACCCTAAGCCTCCGTAGCGTAGGTCTGAGCAGCTCGTGGCTCTGCTCCGCCGTTCTAAAAATGACTTGCACCAACAATTAAAGGTAACAAACCTACTCCTAAGACTATAGGGCAATGGGCCAATTTGCCAAAATGTTGAACTATCCCTTTAAAGAAACTATCGACTGAAGCTCCAAATCTTCTGACAACACGTTAGAATATTTCCTCTTTTTAACTAAATGTGTGCTGGTTGTGTTGATATAGCAGTGTGAGTGGAAGAGCTCAGCATCGCTCGCTCTGCTGAATCAAACTCAGAACATCATCATAGGATCAGGACTGCTGGTTGGATCACTGCTCTGCGCCTACCTGGTCTCCGTAGGACGATTCCAGGTACGAGTAAAGTTTACACAAAAGTAGAATCCAGTTGAAATAAATTGACGGAGGAGACACTGCAGATGTGAACTCAGATGTTGGAGCCCAGTTTAAGGTTTTGGTTTTTCCCTCGGTTAAACATATCAGAACAGACCACAGAGGATTTTAAAACTTGACAGTGACGTGTCACAGCCCATTTTTAACTTTAAAACTATGTAATGATGTCAGTGGTTGTCTCTGAGGCTGCATGATCTTTTGTTTTGTCTAACCATGTTTTTTTTCTGTCTGTTTGTTGAGCCCAGTGTGATAATGTGGTTGAATTAAAGGACAATTCCGGTCGAATTCAACTCGGGGGTGTATTTTCCTATCATTTTAGGTCTAAAAGAATGAATCTGAAGATTTTCAGTTTAATCGCTCCTGTTTTGCGGTAGCTGCGTCTGTCCCTGCATCGCCGCGGCAGCAATGAATGGGAGTGGATGTAAGTTCCACTGTTTAGGCTGTTTCCAGCCCTCAAAGCCGCAATTTTTTTCCACAGACAGCGTCAGATGGAGACTCAAACATGCACCGAGAAGTTTATTTACTTCAAGCAAGCCGACATGTTTGTAAAAGTCGATCTAATTCAAAGTCTCCCGGAGTCTCGCGCGAGACCCAGTTGCCGTGCTCGGTGTGTTCAGGAGCAGTGGGAAAAGCTACCGTTGTGTCATAAACACAGGAGTATCAACTCTTTACTTGCTTCAAGTAAAAACGACTTCTCGGCGCATGTTTGAGTAGCCACCTGACGCTGTCTGTGGAAAAAAATGTACACTTCAAGCAAGTAAAGAGTTGATATTCCTGTGTTTATGACACAAACGGTAGCTCCTACTGCGCCTGAATACACCAGCACTGCAACTTCGGGCTCGCGCGAGACTCCGGGAGACTTTGAATTAGATCGACTTTTACAAACATGTCGACTTGCTTGAAGTAAATAAACTTCTCGGTGCATGTTTGAGTAGCCATCTGATGCTGTCTGTGGAAAAAAATTGCGGCTTTGAGGGCTGGAAACAGCCTAAACAGCGGAACTTACATCCACTCCCATTCATTGCTGCCGCAGCGATGCAGGGACAGACGCAGCTACCGCAAAACAGGAGCAATTAAACTGAAAATCTTCAGATTCATTCTTTTAGACCTAAAATGATATGAAAATACACCCCCGTGTTGAATTCGACCGGAATTGTCCTTTAAGATGATAAAGCCAGGGTAATCTAACTGATCAATGCATCTCAGCACCAGAGGAAGATGTCTCAGTTTAGACAGACATGACATTAGTGGTTTAGACTTTGACCACATTGACTCAGCCATGATGTCTGTGACCTCACCGTGACGACTCGGACACCACCCCGATGGTTCGTGCTACAACATTCGTCACTTGAACGCAACCCTCTGTGACGCTGCGGTGGGCCTGACCACAATAACGTAGATTTGACAGTGATGTGGAGAGACGACAGACCGACCTCAGCAAACCTCTGTGACTCAGATACAGAGGCTTGTGCGACTTATTTTTACGACTTCAGTAACACAGACCTCAGTGTCCTCAGAAATCTCAGTGACGTGGCCCATTGTGAGTCAGACGTTTTCTCCGCAACATCTTTATAAAACAATAATACAGTGAGTCAATAGTATGTTGTCAGCCGGTTCGGTCTAGGTTAGTGGAAGCCTGATACAGGATAAGCAATGACCTGAGGGGGAAACATGTTCATGTTCAGTAGCTGTATGTGTTTCCTCCTTCTTCAGGTTGGAGATTATGTTCTGTTTGGAACCTACATCATCCAGCTGTACACACCTCTGAACTGGTTTGGAACCTATTACAGGTGAGAGGAGGCCGATCAATCAGTACGTTTACATGACACTTGAGAAAACCGAATTATTGCCTTAAAGGGACTACAAGGACTTTCGGAAAGCAAAGTGTTTTCACATTACAAGACGGACAAAAGCGAAAGCATTTGCCAAGAATATTGTCATTAATCAAGAACGAAAGTCTGAGGTTCGAAGACGATCAGATACCATCATAGTTCCGACCATAAATGATGCCAACTAGCGAGCCGGCGGCGTTATTCCAATGACACTCTGGGTAGCGTCCAGAAACCGAAACTAGAAAATGCTGGGTGAGTCAACCACTAAATAATAATATCAAAATAACTAAAAAGACAAAACGATATATTTATCGAAAATGGAGCCATTAACAAGTGTGGGTAATGTAGATTCATCCACATTAATATGAGACTCTTTTTTAACCAAAAGCAGACTCTTTAATCCGACTATAACTGGACAACTGAAGTGCATGTCAACGCGTTAGTCCGATTAATATCAGAGTTCTCCAACTCCGATTAAGACACCCAGATAATGCGATTGGAAATCGATTTTCTCCAGCATGTATACGCCTTAATTGGAGTTCAACTGGACAATGCATGTGCGCATGCGCCACAACCCCCCGCTGGCATATCTCGAAATCACTATGACCACGAGGGATAGCGTGCACCTTATCTGCACAGTAAGTAACGCTTACATTATGTACGAGATGAACACGATTAACCATCTTGCTGTTGTTTGAAAATGCCGGTCTGCCGCCTGACTCCAGTTTATTATGTGACGTAATAGGTCAACCAGAAAGAGGGCCGTATTAACCCACTGAAACGACGCATATTGCCACCTAGTGTTGAGGAGGAGGACACGTTCCCATCAGTTATTTGATTTTCTCAGTTGCATGTAAACTGGGACAAAGACAGAAGTCCGAGTAGACGCCGAAATCAAATTTTGAGCACAGCTCGATTAAGCTGTGCATGTAAACGTACTGCCTGACCCTGCCGTAAAATTCAAACATTTGTGTTAGACCTGCTCAGTCAACATAATTTGGTGTGAGGCCATGCGCCATGCTAATACTATTTCTGCATTTAATAACACTGATGCTGCATCATATGTGTCCGCAGGCTGATTCAGAGTGCATTTGTTGACATGGAGAACATGTTGGCTCTGTTGACAGAGCAGCAAGAGGTGAGTCAGACAAAAGACTCAACTTAATCCAGTGGTTTATTCCTTTGCGCATGATCTCTGGGCTTATCTTTGATATTGATAATATAATTGATATTTTTTATAGCAATAATTTAAAAACAATGTGAAAATTCTCTGTCGGGATGAACCTACAGAGGATTATCATCTCCACTCAGCTTTATGGTTCTTTATATCAGGCCTCGGCTCATTGTCTGTCTGTCAACACCACAGCATCACTGTTCTGGTTCACTCTCATAACAATGTTTTCAGACGCAGCATGCAGCTGTTTTCAGAGTGACACACCTCTAAAAATCCCTCTACCCTTTGCCTGCTCAGCAGCAAACAGCAAACACACACAGCCAGAGAGCAGTTGCTGAACATAGTGGAGCACTTAGCAGCTAAAGAGCCAGATGTTTCTCTTAAAACAGAGAGGGCATGATGATGTGCCATTATTTTTATCATGTATTGGCATAAAATGACAGATTGCTCTTGCTCAGGTGTTTAGGTATATTTATTTTGTAATTTTAAGCAAACATCTACGATAACAAATACAAAATCGAAATAATAATCTAAAATGAAATACCACATTAGTAAATAAAAAAGCCCAAACCTATGAAGAGTGTTCGGAGTCACTGTCAGTCTGCTTGGAAACACAGAAACTCACACAGTCAGAGGTCAGCGGATTAGAAGGTCAACAAGTGTTTGTGTGTGACTTTGTGCGCTCGTGTGTGTTTGTGCGCATGCACATACCAAAACACAGAGTCCGTCTGTATCTCTGTGTGTGTATGTCCGTTTTTGTGTGTGTGTGTATCTGTGTGTTTCGGTGGGAAAAGGCGTCCTCCGGCTGCCTCACTAAAGGCTCCTACATTCACAGGCCCTTGATATGGTAAACAGCCACATGAATGTAGACAAAAGCATTAGAGCACCTTAAAAACACAGCAGCCCTTTTCTTTGGCTTGGGAAGCTGCAGGCAAGGGGAGTCAGGGAGGAGGAGGAGGAGGAGGAGGAGGAAGGAGGGAGGTCAGGAAGGAAAGGGGAACTGCAGAAACTGATGGTGATAAATCAACGGAGTGCAATCAAACATCGCCTCTCCCAGTTTGGCATTTAAAGGCACCAAACAAACTTTTAACAAATAGTTTATAAGGCACTAGAATTTTGTCATAAGCAGATATGTGTATTTAATAAAGTATTTGATTTGTCAGCAATTGAAAATAATGGAAATGTTGATGAATTCTGATCATTTATGTATGTATCAAAGATATATCTGCTTACATCTATAAACAATTCATCATCTGTAGGACTGTACTGTCACTGTACTACACTGTCTTCTTCACCACATTTTCAACCTTTTCACTTCATGTACTTTATTCTTTCACCCTGCTCAGTCTGTCTTTTTCAATTTATTATTTCGTCATCAGAAACAGAAACTCCACAAAATATTTCTCTGTTGACCCGGACTATTAACCCTTGACCTTAAATTGGCTGTTGGCAACAGGAGTAACAGTTTTCGGCCGCATCACATGTTCTTCATCAGCAGATGTACTGTATCACATGTTAGCTCAATGGAATTCATTATGTCTGTTAATGTTCAATAGCTAGGTTTTCTTATATCAGACAAAAGAGAGGTTGTTCTTCTCATACCTTTACACATTTTGACGGGTTTTTCCATCTTCTTCATAAGCGTCATTAGGTCTTAGGTCGTAACATCAGCTGATAAGACACGTCAATCCGACACCTAGTGACGCTTCTGAAGAAGACGGAAGAATCCATTGAAACATAAGGTATGAAAAGAACAACCTCTCTTTTGTCTGATATAGTATAAGAAACCATGTGTTCTTCATCAGCAGATGTACTGTAGAACTGTAGATGTTAACGCTCTCCATCACCCACTCTGAGCTGTTTTTGCTTTTTCCAGAATTTCCAGAATGAAGTGCTCAGCTTTCAGGAGAAGTCACAGAAGTGATCAGAATAATGAAAGTTTGACTGCAACAAATGAAGAAATGAATGATAAATGATTCTTCTCATCACAGGTTCAGGATGCTGAGGATGCACAGGACTTGCAGCTCACAGCAGGTCAGGTGGAGTTTGACAGAGTCTGTTTCAGCTACGTGCCTGGGTGTGTAGCCAACAACTAATATTTATAGCTTAAATCCATCTTTGTATAATTTGAGACTGTTGTTGTTTTAATAATGAGTCACTGTGATTCAAAGGCGACCTTTGAGTCACAGACTACTGCTTACATCTACTGACTTTTAAACTATAAACAGACCTTTTCCCTGAACTAAACAAAATGATTTTATTTGGCTAAAATTAACCTTATGTTAAACACATAGGTGGCCGATTATCAAATCAGTCATTTAAGAAGCCAGGAATCAAAGCCTTTTCAGTTTTGAATGTAGAATATGAAGAAACATTATGTTCAGTTTAAATTTTGAAATAATTGCGAGGCATGTTCATAAACAATGATGTAGTTACAGTTCTAATTGGTATTCTAGGAGCTTTTATTTTGAAAGACACAGATACAGCACAGCTGGTGACCAACACCTGCTGGCTGTAGGATGACAGACATTGTAAGAAACACCGACTGACTGATTGACTTATATTAATTGGAAGTCTTGATTGACCTCCTGTGTGGGCTGGCATTTGCTGGTTCATGTGTACAGTATCAGCCAGTTCACACTCAACCTCAATGAACCGAGTTTCTCCAACATTTATTTCTAAAATGTTCAAAATCTTTCTTGATTTGATCAAATTCACAACTTTCAGCAACCAGAAGAATCTTTAGGATGATTAATGATGAAATAAAAGTTGTTCTGATGCTAATGTTTTGTACCTGTTTGTGTTTGTGTTTGTGTGTGTGTGTGTGTTTACAGCACTGAAGTCCTCGGAGATGTGACCTTCACAGTGGAGGCAGGACAGACAGTCGCCTTGGTATGTTTTCTTCTGTTACACCCACACCTACATTCCTGTCGTCTATCAAGTGTTATTTAATGGATCACTTGTACCAGACCAACAGTTCCAACTCCGTAGAGCTACTGCAGCTGTGTTTAGTTTCAGTGGAAGAATTCACATCATTTTCTTAAGTAAAAGCACCAACACAGCGATCTTGTTCTGGAACAGAACCAGAGCCTTAAAATGCAGAACAGCACCCGAGTCAATGTACTTCTCAACAGGTCGGTCCGTCTGGATCGGGGAAAAGCTCCATCCTGCGTCTCTTATTCAGATTCTATGACCCTCAGTGTGGCTGCATCCGCATCGACGGGCAGGACATCTCCAAGGTAAACACACACACGCACATGCACGCTCGCACACACTTGTCCATCCCATTTTCTTTTTTTTTTGATACTTTTTATTTAGTATTTTCAATTCAAGAGAAAACAATTTGACAACAAGCTGTCAAGGGAATAAAACAAAAACACAGACGAAAACATGGGGGCTCCTCGGTTGATAATCCTATATTTAATGTCCAGTGTAGTGTCCTTACGTGTTCATGTGTAGCGTCCTCAATTGTTTTGATAAAAGCAGTCCATTTCTCCCATTTCCTGGGAAAGGTTGATCCTCTAGATTTGAGAGAGAAAGTCATCTTTTCCATTAAACACATTTCCTTCACTCTGTCCATCCATTGGTTAATGCTTGGAGACTCAGTTTTAAACCAGCATTTTGTTATAGCTTTTTTACAAGCCATCAACAGTATCTTACAGAGATACCTGTCTTTTTTTAATAATCACATTTTCATTTAAGACACAGAAAATAGAGGACCATCACATTGTTAGGAATTGTGTATCCCAAGATATTTCCCACAGTGATACATACATTACCCCAAAAAGTTTGAATTTTTGGGCAAAATATAGTCCATCCCATTTTCATAGACATGATAGCTTTTTTTTGGAATTGACATTCACACGGACTTGAGGAGGAACTGATTAGATGTTGTTGGTCAAAGGTCACAGTCATGGTGACCTCTCCGCCTCCGTTGCACCTCGAGCTCCTTCTTTGTGTGTCCTGCCCGGCCAGAGCCTGGTCAGCTGTTTAATCATGTTTTCAGTCTTTGGTTTTGTTCAACATCACTTGTTTGGTCACTTTTCTGTACATGAGAGACACTTTATAGTTGACTCAGTCAGTAGTGAGCAGTTAGGGTGCTGTAAGGTGGATGTGTTACTGTAACACGATTATGACACTCAGAGCGGTGGGCAGTCAGTGTAGTGCACAGTGTGGAAAACTGGTAAGAATATTATTTACCTCTTCTCAATACCTCTCTGTTTTTCTTCATTTCTCTCTCTCTCTTCATTTCTGTTTCCAGCCTCTGCTTCATGCACTTTGACTTTGACTTTCCCTCTCACTCTCTCTCTCTCTCTCTCTCTCACACACACACACACACATGCACAAAAACACAGCTGGGCCGAGTGTGTGAGCTTCAGTCACACTGTGAATAAATCATAGTAAAAGGTTCCTGAATAATGCAACAACGAGTCCAGACACCAGATGTGTGTGTGTATGTGTGTGCGTGCTTGCTTGCTTGCTTGCGTGTGCATGTGCACGGGTGTGTGTGCATGTGAGAAAGAGTGGAGTGAGATAGCCCATTTATTGTAGTCGAAGTAACTCTGTTTATGATTTTCCAAAAGTCTCAATAAAAAGCGAATGGCACAAACGCACTCTCACACGCACGTACACATGTTTTCGCACAGCAAACATACTTGGTCAAATGAAAAGGCTGGTGATGATTATGAGGTTGCTTATTTGTAATTACACAGCAGGAGGGCCATTTAATCAACACACACACATACACACATGTGGTATTCTTTTAAAGTGGATTGAGAAAGTTAATCAATGTTGGGCCTCAGAGGAAGAAGCAGTAAAACTCTTCATTCATGCTGTTTTGTTAGGAAGAACCAGGGCCGGCCCTTTTCGCTAAGCTACATTGAGTAACACAATGAATTTATTTTGTTTTATTTTATTTCATTTTGCTTTCAGTATTTGTCCATCAACCATCTCTCACTATATAGTTTTTGCTGTTAAATGCTGTAGATTTGAACTTCTGCTAGTCATTTCATGATAAAATTTTATTAATCAGTAATAATATATCTATTATATACTATCGGTCTGGTATTTATTAAAACTATTAATGCCATTTAAAGAATCGTACACAAGCTATGAAGCTGATAATCACAAGAGGATTCATTATGTGGTACCAACTTTTAATGGTCTAATGAAATATTACATGAGCGGTGAGTAAGAAGTGAAAATGAGAGACTGACACGAAATATACCATTAAATTGGGTGGTAAATCTCTGAAACACATCTCTGTGAAAATGATGAATCACAAAATAGTTGAGTTGAGCAGGTTACCATAAACTCACACCTTTTTTTTCTCGTTTAAAACAGAGAAGGATATTGAGCTTTGGGTTTGATCCCAGCAGTTTTTACACACCATCTGTTTCACATGTTGCCTGTTGTCACTCCATTAAATTCCACCACACTTTTCATGTTGTACTCCATAAATACTTTTTCAGTGTGTCAGTATCAAAGGACTCATTGGCCCATTTTACCCTTTGCAAAAAAAAAGGTCCACCTTAACAAGTCGTGCAGTCTTGTGCCTAATATTAATTACGCTCACATAGTAAACTTAAATGGTACTCAGTAAAGCGCATACCTCTGCCAAAGCCAAACAATCCATCTCACGCCTGTGTGATTGCACCAAATTGTACAAAGTCACTGACTGAACTCAATACCATTATTATGTCTTGATTTTTTCACATTAAGATCTATACATACTACTTCCTGATGAAACTGATGAAAGTGTCAAAAAGTGCAAAAAGTGCAACTTTCTGGAACTACTTGTAAGTTTTGCTGTTGCTACATAGCTAACGTTAGCATGAACAGTTTTAATTTTCCTTTATTGGCCAGGAACTGTCTCCAGTAGTGGAAAAAAATCACTTTTGTTTTATCAACTTGCTGACAAGCTAGCCCCGAGTCACTTTAGCATACCTGAAGAAGTACCTGCTCAGAGGATGTATTATAACAGCTTGCCATGTCAATGTAATGACGACTGGTGGGTAAACTGCTAACGTTTGCTGTGTCCTAAATGTTAAACTTATAAACAACAAACTTCGAAGGGTCTTTCCTGTTCCTCACTGGATGGAAAAATCTTAAAAGAAACAAACATTTCAGCATGAGAAGATCGATACCAACTCCACCGACAATAGAAATTATCTCTTCATCTAACTCTTGGCAAGAAAGTGAATCAACATATTATTTCCTAATTTTTCAAGTGGAGGTCCATTTTCTGCAATTTTTCAGCTTTAAAACATTAATTCCCATGCTGCCTTAAAAAATGTGGTACACATTTGAGGTACACACTCTCCATCTCCAAAAATCACAATTGCCTTTCATGTACGTTGCCAAAATAGTCTTAACCTCAAGGGCCACTTACTAGGATTTTCCCATGCTTGAAACTTAATCTCAAGATTGTTTTTCTTCCAAGATTTGTTTTACAGCTCACTTTTCATGTTTGTAGACCTTTACTTCTGTAACTTTTCTATATATTTTTTTATCTACTCCGGTTAGTTTAACATGTGAGTCTTATCATTGATGTTCCTTTTTTCCTCCAGCTGTATCTGGAAATTCTCAGAAAAATCTTCTTCTTGTTCCACACAGCTGCCTTTCGATTGTAGAGTCTTTTCCTCCTCCCAATCTGTTGTAATATACAGATTTGAAAGATTTATATTGGTCGCTGCGATCGTTCTTCCGCTGACCCGTACAGTTCATAAAGTGATCTTAATGCAGTGTAACAAATTGAAGATAAAAAACCAAAGTCTGAGTTAGTCAAGTCTTTGATTCATTTATGATAGTTGAATTATTTGAAAAAGACTGTAGCCAATTGTACGGTTGTTAATCTTAGTTTCTAAATGTGTCAAGCAGTGGCTTCAAAATCTGACAGGAGTTAGGATTTCAACAGCAGGGAACCTTTTTTTTTGCAACAAAAGTGTGTCCAGTTCTTTCGCAACACAACAAACACAGATCAGCCTCTCGGGCCTCCAAGATTGTTTTTGGCCCATCTGTCCTGTGCTGTTGTTTGTCCCTACATATGGCAGCCACATGTGGCGAAGCTGCGATGAGTCCAGCTCTGCTGACCCTCAGTCAGTTGGCTGGTTGCTGAACGCTGCTGCGCGTCGTCTGTGTGTTTGTTCTCAAATGATGGCAGTCAGGTTTCCTTTTTTTTTCAAATTTGAGGTGATATATTATTAGGTATTTAGTTCCTGATTCACTGTGCTGGCAATAATTTCTCGTAACTACCCACTTTTTCCTGCTATTTTGTGACAAACCTTCCCGTTGGTCAGGAAAGAGTAGCCAGGCAGAAAAGTTTTTATTAACGCAAAAGGAGAAGTTTTCTTCTGCAACTATTAGATGAATCATCCTGGGTGAGAGCAGGACAGAGCAGCATAGAGCTTCACTGTCGAATCAAAATGTGAAAGGAATAGTTTGACATTTTGGCAAAATCAGCTTCTTACAGAGAGAGCCTCATTTCTTTAGAGCTTAGCATTAGAGCAAAACTTTTGACTTGTCGTCCAGCCATGTCAGAGGGGAGAAAAAATACAAAGATTGGGAGGCAAGATACTCATTAAAATACAGAGATAAGGTCCCACACCTCTGGACTGCGTCTTCCAGAAGACGTTCATGGTGGTGTCCTTGATTGAACCTGTGAAAAATAACAGATAAGTAGTGCAGAAAGGCAAGAATATCCTTGAGAGAGAATAACCCTGCTAACATTTTCACCTCCGTGCAGCTGGTGTGAAGTAGGTGTGAATGTGAGATTGTTTTTTTTTTTTTTCCAGATAGTTAAAGAAATGATTGGTTTGACGTCAAAGCTTTTGGCTGGTTGACATTCTGACGTTTATCAGATGTTGGGTTTTGCTCACAATGGGAACCTCAGTATTTTATGTCAAAAGGGCTTTGATACGAGTCATTTGGGAGACTTGAAACAAAATATCAGCTGGTGTCTTTATTCTACGTCAAAGTGAAATTGCTGTGAAACATTTAATTCTGTTACTAAACATCAAAGACGGCTGAACACCTATTGGAGATTTTGGACCGAGGTGTTAGACAATGCTCTCCACTGTCGTCATTAAAATGCAGTTCCAGACAGTTGTAGCATGTGGTGGCCCAACTCCTTACTAAGACACTTTACTTAGTTTTTTCCCCCTATATTTTACCACCTATCTGTACATTAAACCAAATATAGTGTCATGATGTTGGTGGCCAGCATGTGTGCCTGAAGCATGGACTCAACTTCCACTTTATGAGCAATTATGCATTGATTATATGGACATATTTTGTAGAAAACAGGTTTGATGAAGAAATATTTTAAATACTACATCATCTCACAGATTTTCTGTAATGGTAGTCATTATCTCCTGTGAGCGAGGACAGCTGTCCGACACTAAGACTTCCTCTTTTGATGTGATGTTTCAATGAAAAACATTAAAAGAACCTTTTTTTTTCATTTTCATCCCCCTTTTGCCTTTTTCCCCTCCATCTGTCTCTTTCTCATTTTATAACATTTGGTGTTGCAGCTCTGTCAGCCCGTCTCTATCAGAAACAGATGCCGTGTTGTTCTCGAGTGGAAGAAATAACAAAAGTAAACAGCAAAGATCAAATTAAGGGAAAGTGAGTGATTACCAGCCAAACCAAGCTGGTGCAGGAAATGGAATTTGTATTGTTGTGGCTGCGGAGGAAAGCTTTCCACAGGAAAAACTCAAAGTACTGCACCCTGACCAGAAAGTCGTTGAGAACCGGAAATTATTTCTGGAGAGATGAAGAGCCAGATTCACAGAACGCTCAGAGGTTTATTCTTTTTAACGGGGGAAAAAACATCACGACCCTTTCGCTCGTTGTGGGTGTCTGGTGTCAGGATGGTCTGCCTGCCTCATCTGCTCCCAACATTTACACAAAAACACATCAAACCAAACAGCGTGTGATGGTTTTGGGTCTGATCTGTTGCCGTTTGATTGAATCTTAATCATTTCAAACATTGTTGATCCCTCTGATCTGGTATTTGATGTAAAAAGTGTACATAAAAATCCTTTGATACAGACAAGGTGAAAATAATGTGGAACGATCATAGTGGGTTTTTTTTCTAAACCTAAACCACCACAGATTCTCTCCTCCTACCTGCTGCATTCATTTCACCCATAGCTTCTGTTACGTCTTGATATTTTTCCACCGATAATTGCAGCTTGAATCAAATCATTTATAGATGAATGTATTGTTGAAAAGCAAAGGACACGTTTTTACGCCACGATTTCTGTGATAAAGTTAATTATGAGAGAGACAGAGAAGAAACTAAGAGGCTGGAAAGAAGAAGAAGCCTGAGAGAGACAGGCAGTGGGAGACATACAGAAATCAGTTCAGGACATATGTGCTGTCTGTGACCTGGGGCAGCATGCATTATATAGTATAGGGCGAATTTAGCCATGCAACATTTATGTAGATGTATGCTCAGTGTGTGTGTGTGTGTGTGTGTGTGTGTGTGTGTGTGTGACAGAGAGAGAGAGAGAAAAGAAGACCAAGTAAAGACAGACATTCGCCTGGTTGATAGACAGATCCAGAGATACTGTGACCTGCAGATCTGAAGATCCCATATATCCACTTTACACATACCGGTAGTACTTATACTAAATATACTTAGTAGTGTTCTGGTTTCATTGCAAGCAGGAAGCACTGGAGATAGACTGATAACCTGATGTGAGATGTTTTCTAGCCAGATGTTGAAAATTGTGCGAAGAAATTCACCGTTCCATCCCACACAAGAAACCTTTAAAGGGATAGTTCAACATTTTGGCAAATTGGCCCATTGCCATAATTGCTATAGTCATAGCAGTAGGTTCGTTACCTTTAATTGTAGGTGTAAGCTATTTTCAGTACGGCGGAGCGCAGCAGCTGGCTGCTCAGAGCTACGCTATGGAGGCTAAGGGAATTTCTTGGTTTCCCTCATTAAACTCATCAAATTCAACATCCCAAAACTCCACAGCGCTTTTGTAGACAAGTTGTGACCTGCACAACCACCACGCTATGAGATAATGACGGAACGATACGAAACGGAGCCGTTTTCGAGGTAAATACAGGGTAAATACGGAGACTGCTTGCTGAAAAACTGTCCCTGAACGCAACGCGCATCAGCGGTTTTGTATGAATTTACCTCGAAAACGGCTCCGTTTCGTATCGTTCCGTCATTATCTCATAGCGTGGTGGTTGTGCAGGTCACAACTTGTCTACAAAAGCGCTGTGGAGTTTTGGGATTTTGTATTTGATGAGTTTAATGAGGGAAACCAAGAAATTCCCTTAGCCTCCATAGCGTAGCTCTGAGCAGCCAGCTGCTGCGCTCCGCCGTACTGAAAATAGCTTACACCTACAATTAAAGGTAATGAACCTACTGCTATGACTATAGCAATTATGGCAATGGGCCAATTTGCCAAAATGTTGAACTATCCCTTTAACAAACAAAACCTATTGCTGCTGTTCGACTGATCCAGTCAGATTTGCACTCAGGTTGAAGGAGATGAACCTGGATTTTATCTCAAGATGAAACCCTTGAAAAGACAAATTTAAATGTTACCATGCTGTACCAATTCACAATTTCGGAAAGTTAACGTGAATTAAAGGCTTAGTAAAAATAGGTTGAAGTTCCAAAGCTGGTTCTTATTTAAATTAAGGTCAGCAAAACACCTGGATCCGCTATGATCCATGAAAAAACAGGTTTCTTACTGAGTCATCTCTCCTTTTTATCATCAGGAAAAACTGAGGCGCAAAGATAAACAGCAGTAATTTAAAGAATATTGTCTTGTTAAAACGACTCTCCCTTTTTGTCCCTGCTGTGTCTTAAGGTGCGTCAGTCCTCTCTAAGGTCATACATCGGCGTGGTTCCCCAGGATACGGTTCTTTTCAACGACACCGTCGGCAACAACATCCGCTACAGTCGAGTTACAGCCACGGACCAGGAGGTGGAGAGGGCTGCCATGGCTGCTGATATACACAATAGGATACTTGAGTTACCTCAAGGTCAGTATGTGTGTTTGTGTGTGTGTGTGTGATCAGTTGATAATGACGACACTTAAAGGGATAGTTAAACATTTTGGCAAATTGGCCCATTGCCATAATCCTTATACTGATAGCAGTAGTTTTGTTACCTTTAACTATCGGTGCAAGCTATTTTTAGAACGGCGGAGCAGAGCCGCGAGCTGCTCAGAGCTAAGCTATGGAGGCTCATGGGATTTCTTGGTTTCCCTCATCAAACTCATCAAATACACAATCCAACAACTCCAAAACGAAATCCCAGTAGCCTCCGTAGCGTAGCTCTGAGCAGCTCGCGGCTCTGCTCCGCTGTTCTAAAAATAGGGATATAGGGATTATGGCAATGGCCCAATTTGCCAAAATGTTGAACTATCCCTTTAAAGAGTTGATGGCTCTTTGTTTAACCAGGTTATGACACAGAGGTGGGCGAGCGAGGGCTGAAGCTCAGCGGTGGGGAGAAGCAGAGGGTGGCCATCGCTCGGACCATCCTGAAAGAACCTCAGATCATTCTGCTGGATGAGGTGAGGACGTAGGTGGGATGCGAGGTTGTTAACACGCTCTCTTGCGTAGCCATGGAAGCAGTCAACAGCTCCGTCAACCCAACACACGCACGCACTTGTTCAGCTCCTGTTGATAACTTTCAAAAAACAACACTCTCACACACATCAATGACGAAGGTATTCTGTCTTGTGTCCACACTGAGGCTTCCGCACTTCCCAGACTGCCTGATTTTAATAAACTGAGCATGTCTGACTATGTTAAACTTTAAATATCGTCATAAACACCATGTTGGAAAATGTTCTGCGCCCAGTTTGGGCAGTTAAAGCTCTATTTTACAAGGGAGGGCAAAATAAACTACAAATATACTTCAACTCAGTCGCACACACACCAGTAATCACATGCACAGACACACCTAATAAAACCTTACAATATTAGTCAGTAGCTGAGATGTGTATTTTTATTTTCATTATACTGCTTATTATTTGTATTATACTCTATTAACTACTGTGTTTGATGTTGGGTCCATTAGGCCACGTCTTCACTGGACACCCAAACCGAGAGGAACATCCAGGCGTCACTGGCCAAGGTCTGCACCAACAGGACGACTATAGTGGTCGCACACAGGTGACATTACTACCAAGCAGTGCCTTGTTAGGAGGAAAGTTTCCTGCTTCCTTTCTTTATAACGAGGAAGCTTCCTGATTAGGTTTGCTTGTTTTACTTACAGTAAGCAGAAGCCAGAGTTTCTGTGTTTTAGGTGCCAACTTGTGATCCTGTGGTATCGATATATCGATACTCACATGCTACTCATTTGGCATTGATTTCTTTACCTGGCAGCAAATAATTAGTGACTGAACTTTGGAAAAATACAAATCTCCAGTGATTCTCCTCAGTCACCAAAAAATGAAATGCTGATGAATTCTCCGGAGTAGTTTTCAAAAGTGCATCTTTTACAGCCTAAACAGTCCTGTATTGAATTTGCCTGGTGAACGTAAGAGCACAATACAGGAATGACGTCGTTTCGATTAAACTTTGGACTGTATCCCTTCAGGACACTTGGATTACAGTGGACGAGCAGTAAGGAGGAATATGTCAAGGTTTTTGTGTAGTTTTATGGACGCTTTTGTGTTGGGCGCTATTGACTCTCATATAAAGTTTTCGTTGGACTACGAACCGGCCTCCCGGGTCTCCAGATGCACTTTGAGGAATAAAAAACTACCCTGGAGTATTCATCAGCATGAGGGTGAGTCACTAATCACTGAATTTCATTTTTTGGTGAACTATTCCTTTCAGATTAAATCGCCTCCACCTGCTCCTGACAAGAAAGCAATGTTTAATAGCAGAGTAAACTTACCAATGGCGTCTTTTCCACACCAATAGAGTGGTGGTGTTGTCGTGTTCTTTCTAATGAACAGAGAAAAGAAACATCCACCACTCATCTGTGGACAATCAGGTGAAGCATGGCTTTGTTCGTGAATGCAGATGTTTCACAGTCCTGTTTTCTTCTCACTTCCTGCGTTGTTTTGGATAAAAAGATGGCCCGTGGTGGAAGTGGAGATGAGTTTTCTGTTCTTTTGACACCGAGCGTATAAACAGACATTCTGCTCTGTAAATGAGAGCGGCTTGTTACAATGTGGTTACAGTAGCCGTGGTAATACAGGACCAAGACTAAAAGAAAAACCAAATGTGAGCAGAAGAGATGAAAGGAAAAGAGGGATGTGGTGAAAGGAAAACAGGATTAGAGCGCACACAAAGAGAAGGATGGAGAGATTAAATGGAAAGCTGATTGGAGGATATGAGGTGACGCGTGATGACAGGTCAACAACAGCAAAAGAAACAGATGTCTGGTTGTTCATCAGTCGGAGTGATATTGAAAAAGACTTGAAAGGCTGTGACACTCGCAGCCTCTGGTGCTGATGCCTGCGACATCGCATGGACCCTGTTATCATCATTTCCTCTGTACATCGGATTTTGGTTTCCTGTCTTGTTCCATGACCTACAGTATTAAATCATAGTCTCTGTTGTTCAGACGAAAGGCGGCTCATTTGATCAACAAAAGCAAAAAGGTAAATGAGTTCGTTTGTGTGCATCAAACTCTCTGTGGGGACAACCTGCTCTCTCCACATCCTGCATCCTCCACTTAACGGCTTTTGGAAACAATCAAAAACAACAAAACCATAAATGTGAGAATCTCACAGTGAGTAACAAAGCACAAATCTGTACATACATCAGACATACAGTCTTATTTTCCTCAACAGGATAATGTGCACACCTGTATGGAAAGTCTGACCCATGCAACGGTCATCCGTGACTGTTACTGACACTAAAGCTTTAAGGCATTTGTCAAACTGTCTTTATTACATCCGTGCTAATTGTTGCTCCGGTAAAGAAAAACACATGAATCAGGCATTATATATATTTTTTGACTGAGTCAACCCAGGAAGCCGTGGGAAACATGGGTTACGTTTTAAATCAAATTGCTAATGATTCAGATTAGATCGTAAAACAGGCCACGGATGGACACACACCAGTCAACCACAACGTCTGAACCAGTCACCTGTATTCATGTCAGGGCTCATCGGTGTAAATGTCTGATCTGGTGCCTCAACACCTCTATCAGACTGGACAAACCAGCCTCGTATTGTGTTACTAGAGTTGCTAACCGTGCTACAGATTAGTTCTATCATATAAAAGCTATGTTTAAGTATATGTAACCAACATACGTCAACAGTTCAGCTTCTTGTTTGTACAAGACGTTATTCTCTATGAATCATCTCATTCTGTTTTCAATTTATTCTTCATCTGTTTGTCCTATAGCCTACACAACCAGGTAGGATAAATCTCATAAATCTTTTTAATTAATGGTATGGTGCTCAATCTGCAGTGCGAGTCTCTCTCCTAGATCTTGATTATATATTGACCAGTTGTCTTTGAAGAAGTTGATCCAGCAGCTTCTTAATCTTTCAATAACGGCAACAGATGGAGTCTGGTTGCAGGATCAGGACTGTTTATTAACTGAATCAGTCTGGCCTCAAATTAAATTAAAACACACACAATCACAGAAGAGACACGATGATTGAGATTTTAAATGGAAGTCTCTGAAATGCATTTTATCTGGATTTTTTTCCACTTAATCCTGAACGTGGCAGCAGTCTACCGATGAAAATCAAGCTTATTTTATGACATGCTAAAATATACCGCAGTAATCACGTGCAGTGACGTGGTTGAACTCTTAAAGGATTTGTGTAGCCCGTGTCTGTTGCTTCTTGGAGTCTCATTGCTTCAAAAACCTCTTTATCTCATCACACTGCCTGAAAAAGAAAAGCCTGAATGAGTCGAGGAAAAGAAAAAACCCTTTGACGTCTGCAGTCTCCAGAGAGAGATATTTCTACCTGTGACCGAGGTTTTCTATCAAATATTGAAGGTGGACGTCCGGAGATGTCTTGGTGACATTAAAGCGGAGTGGTGGCTCTGCTGAGGCTTTAAAGTGACATGCAGCAGTTTGCAGAGGCATGAGCTCTGTGTTTTCATTTCTATTTTCTGTTCAATATATTCACCTTAAAGAAAATCGCTGGAAATGAAATTGCAGTCTTAGAACACATTGGGACAGATTCTCCGATGCCCCACTGGGTCACATCCTGAACTTGGCTGTGTAGCTGAGAGCCATTTAGGTTGCTGAGTGTGGCTTTAATCAGACTCTCATCAGAGAGTGGTCATAAATATTAACTTTAATAATTCACAGACAAGTTCATTCAGAGTTCTCCAAACCAGAGTGACATATTCAGCCGTGTGTGTGTGTGTGTGTGTGTGTGTGTGTGTGTGTGTGCCTCGGTTGGTTGTACGTGTGTGACAGAGCTGTAGTCTGCATGTATGTCTCTGTAAGTGATTACTAAGGAATGACTGTGTATTTTTTTACTTTTATAGGACAGCTGAATATATTTAAGATCAAACCACACATTATGACCACCTCCCACTCTCTCTTTCTGCAGATATGTCTCAATCTCTTCCCATTTCCTCATCTTATCCCGTTCTTCCCAACCTCTGACACTTTTAGATTTACTATCTTGATCTCTTCTCCTCTCTCTCATTCCAAAGTTTGATGCACTTGATTCGCACATGTGTGTGTCTGAGGAATATTTCCGGTTTGTTACAACTTGGATCCTGTTTTTGTAGCTGAGGCCATCATCTCTGTTGTCAATAATAACATTATTCCATTCGAGGCAACGCTCTCAGAACACGGCGTCATTACTGAGAAGGATCTCACATTTATACAGATTTCAAACGAAACCTCGGGGGTCTCGTTTCCCAAAAGCATCTGAAGCCTAAGATGATCGTAAAATCCATCTTTCAGACCTCCTTAAGCTGAACAGGTGTTTCCCAAAAGCATCGTAACCGCAGACGTTTTTATTGCACATTAACGGGCCTCCTGCAGGAGGTCATGGGAGGCTTCTTAGGAAGTTTCAAAATCTGCAAGAGGAACCAAAAACTACAAGCTTTGTTGAAGTTGGTATTGTTTTTGTTCACTTTTGGCCAGAGGGGCTACAGCAGGGTGCACTCGTAGAAGCACATGTAAAAAAAAAGTGTAAAGAGTGTGTCCTTGTGCTTTTAGAAACACGTATGGCAGAGGAAGTAGAGGTGAGCAGTTATTCCTCAAACCTTCTCAGTTATGTAGTTAGTTTCTAAGTTAGATAGTTAGCTAGTCAGCAGTCATGTTGTATAAAGGCCAGACTGAGACTGAGGAACAAGATAAAGTACAACGTTCTAAAGGTTTGCCAGAATTATTTTGGACAGTCCCATCTGTGGTTATAAACATGTGAACTCTGGTGTGACAGTCGGGCTCTTTGTGCGACCGCCATCCACTCCAACCATATCCTGTTAAAGCAAAACCCCACTCATTGAGGATAAATAAAAGAATAAAAACAAGAACACCCTCTGACCGTAGAGCAGCCAGCGATCACGACATTGTAATTAGGAACAGCTCGCGGTCTCGTCTAGTGAATGTCATCTGTATAGGAGACAGGGTTGAACTAACAGGCGGTGGGTGACATGAGGAACTGAGGGATCATGATTGTGTAATGTTGCAGGTTGTCCACCATCGTCGGAGCGGACCAGATCCTGGTGGTTCACAACGGACAGATCGCAGAGAGGGGAAGGTGAGGTTTTCAACTGCCTTCTTCCATCTTATCCTCCCACCACGGCCGCTAATGAATTAGTGTGTGTGTGTGTCACACCTGGATGTCTTTGTGTGTCCTAAGTGCTTGCAAATTTGTTATCTCTAGATCAAAACCTCGGAGTGTGTTTTTCCACCTGACCCTTAAACCTCCTGCTATCTTTCTACTAACCCTAGAGGCTGATGGACACACACACACACACACACATGCAGTGGAGCTGTCACTTAACTGATGATGCATACCATCTTTTGATATAGGAGCTTGCAACGAAGACTTCCTGTCTCACACCCAGTGGTTACACACACACACACACACACACACACACAAACAAGGTGTCAATGAACACACACCTGAGAGCGGAGCTGGCCACATCCAGAGCTGTTAAAGACACATGCAGGTGTTTACCCATCACTCATCGCAAAGCTTGGTTTGCCCCTGCAGGCACGAGTAAGGAACCCCATCCACAGAACCATTCATCTTTTGATTGACACTGTGGTGTAAACACAAGACAGGTCCATTTAACCTCTGGTGTCAGAATACACACTATCTCTATCACTAAAGTGCGGGAGTGTATCAGGAAACAAAGACAGGAAGCGGCCTCATCCTGTCCCCAGGGTGTACCTCTGCTTAACGTGCTTTACATGGACTCTCCACATAAATCCAGCTAATTCTGAAAACGCTGTTAACGTGAGAAAACTAGCTTCTTTAGACGGCTCTTAATTATAACCACATGTCCACATTTATACACCTGAACAACAGAATAAGGGTGAATTCAGACCTGTGGCTCATTTGCTTTGCTCGTTCAGGGACTAAAACGATACAAATTGTTGCATTTATCTTTTGGATTGCTTGTGTTCACATGGAAATAGTCCTAAGCCGTCCAGAGTTGTAAACAAATGCCATGCACGAACCATCTGTTCTCTCATAAATCTTACCTGGAAGGAGGAGGAGGTTACCTGGTAGGTCTCAACGGGCCTGAAACTAAAACATGACTCGACCCGAACCACGAAGCCCGGACCTGATCAGAGTCAATTGTATATCTTGTCAACCTGAACCCGGTCCCAAAAAAAAAAAAACAGAAATAAAAGTAACCTGACCCGAGTCATCCTATATATTTCTGGCCCGAATCCCTCCTGGAGCAGCGTACGAATTTGGGACGGCCCTTTGAGAACTGTGGAACATCAACAGCGTGCTGCGTGTTGTGACAGTTGCCGAGTCAATACAATTTCTCACTGCACACAGACCGCTCCTCAAAAGGAAGTGTGACCGCAGGCGACGATGCTAACCGTTTCGCCCAGAGGTCAATGACCACTTGGCAAGTGGATTAGCACGTCTTTTATGGGTGAGTGAGTTTAACTTCAATACCGCTAACCGCCACACGCTGTCACTTCTCCTTACTGGTACCCCTTGACTGTCACTATACCCACGGACCTCCGTTACAGAAGTGAACCCAGACCAGCCCTTCTTGGGTCTTCTAGACCTGCTTGTTTTATCCCGCATCCGAGCGCAATTGCTGTGATCAGATATGATCAAACGAACTGATCTTTGGGGTTAAAGGCTCCCTGTTTCGGGGCAACTGCTCCAAATGAGCCAGGTCTGAATACACCCAAAGTCTCTTTTCTCCTTGTTCTGTTTCGTCCATAAACATCTGGTGAACAGCAGGACACATCACATCCCTGTGGTTACCTGTGCTATGTTTCAGTTTGGCCATACTCCTGATTTAAATCTTCTTATTTTCATATTTTGCAAACTAAGTTTATCATAACACAACTAAACAAGTGTCACATTTGTTGAGAGCGACACAGTAGGTTAAACAATAAAATAATAATTTCCTGATTGCAAGCTCGGGTTTTGGATGTGACAATCGACCACAACCAAGAGAAAATATGTGTTTTCAAATCTAGCTGCCTCAGGGTGGAGGTATTTATAGGCTCTAGTGTGATTGCACATAATTTAGAAAAGCCTCAGCATCACTTCTCTCTCCTCTCCTCTCCTCCATGTCTCTGGTCAGATTGACCACTTGACCTCTTTTCTCTCTCTCTCTCTGCACCCAAGTTTTCTCTTCATGTTCCCTGCTCGTCTCTCTACATCATCCCATCTCTGCCTTCGTTCTTTTAGCTTCCATCTGTTCATGACCCTGCTCTCTCTCTTTCTCTCTCTTTCCGTCTGGCAGTCCAGACAGTAACAGACTTGTGGTTTTATTAATTCATAGTAAAGTTGGTTCAAGTCTGCGGGAGGATTTCAGACAGCTCAACTTTGCACTTCTTGAAGCATCTCTGGTGTCACAAGACATTATGAGTGACCCACCTCCTCCTGCGCCTGCTCTGCTTTTCCTGTAAATTCGGTTTCCTCCACTTTTGTTCCTTCTTTAATTTTTCTCTCTGCCAGTAGCATCTGAATCTCTCACAGACAATGTTAAAGGCGCTTCTGGTGAAATATTTGTTTAAGGGTCTGTTCAACTTATTTAACGTATTTTTTATCATGATAGATGTCCACATATTGTATCAGGGGAAATAAGGGGTTTTCTTACAGTAATATCTGATCTGATAAGTTGAATCAGAGACTCACATGAATGATTTTTCTTTTTAAATGTGCATTTTTGGCCTTGTCTCATCCCATTGTCTTCTCTTTTAGACACGAGGAGCTGCTGGTCCAGAAAGGTCTGTACGCAGCCATGTGGATGAAACAGCAGAAAACCGTCAACACACCAACAGAAACACAGACCAACAATCAGACTCAAGAAACTTGATCCAGCCCCCCACCACATACTCTTATCTTATCATCATATCTGTTGTATTATCATGTATCTGCAGCCGTGGCTGAAGTAAAGTCTGGAGAAACTGAAACTCTGCAGCTGGTTATAAAATGTCACGTGTCTTCATTCACGCACTGAGGCCGAGAGGCAGGAGGAACAGTTTGCAGCAATAACACGACCATATGGAGCTGTGACCACCTCACCTGTTCCCCTCAGAGCAGTACTTTCCATTAGAGTTAATGAAGCAGCAACTGCCTAAGAACTGCAATGTCTGTAGCATTCAGCTATCTCTAGCTTTAGCTATTTCACCCTAATTAGCTAACACACACACAGTTCGGGTGGGCTGAAACCATTACCCCTCAGGTCTCAAACTTTTTCCATTCCATAAGTAAAAACTGCTGCTGTTACACTTGTGGCCTGTAGGTGGTTGCAGATGTTAATGCAGCAGCTTTTTCTTATGATGAGACAATGAATAAACCTGCTGCTGCTATCATTGTCCTCCCCAATAGGTGGCATGTATAGCAGTGGATTAACAGACTAATAAGAAACCCTGGCAAATAAATTAGCTACAGTTGGAAAAACAGCTAAAACCGAAGTTGCAGAGAATGCTAACATTAGCCCGAAAAACAATCATTGACTACGTTTATATGCAGTCAATATTCCGGTTTCTGAAACATTCGGAATAACCCGATTACATGCGTGAGCAAGCAGAGTTATTCCTGTATACATGGTAATTGTTATCAATTGGGATATCCCGATCTAAACAGCAACGCATGGACAACGTCATGATGCAATGCACGTCATTTCAGCTTCTTCTTCCTGTATCCAAAAACAACAACAACAACAACAACAGCAGCAGCACAGGGCTAGTAGCAGTCACCTTCTTTTGCGCATTGGTGCTGGTACTGACCAGCAGACAAATTGGAACACAAATGAATGTTCACACATAATATCCCTTTCGTTGGGGATATCCCGATATTCCGATATGTACATAACCTGAGGTGTATACATGACCAAATATTTGGGTTAGAAAACGTTTTTCAAAAGGGTTGTTGGTGTTAACATGGCCGTGCGCAACTGGATTATTGCTAATATTCCGGTTATGAAAGAGTTAGTGACTGCATGTAGACATAGTCATTGAAATCCCCTGATGACCATTAGGAAGGATTGACTACATTTCAAGATGAAAGTCCCTCTAAAGTGACCACATAGTCCGGTGACGCTTCAAACAGAGGCGATTGAGTTACTGTGGTTGTTTTGGTGAAAACATCCTTGATGGGCTGAGAGTGTCAGTGCCAGAGGTCACTGTTTAGGGTAAAACTATACCAGCAGCCTGAGGGCCAGAAAGAGAGAGACACACACAGATGGAGAGAATGTTTCAGCAAGAATTGCATCTTATTGTAAAAACCTGGAACAACAGCTGTGTCAACAGCTGCTTTTCTCTACAAAACACACGGTGATGCACATCAGATAAGCTCCTTTCAGACATAAGATTCAATCTTTGTTGATTCTTTGTAGATGAAACTCAAACTTGACACAGCAGCACAAGGGGAAAAGATAAGAATAGAAACGGAGTAAGATAAGATAGGATAGTATATACAAAGAAAATATAAAGTACAGTGCAATGTTGGCTGTTCTGTATATGCGCGATATAACAATACAACAACTAACAAATAAATTATTGTGCATTTTGATTTGACCCAGGTTTGATGACAGCTCTTACACTGTCATTATCATAAAAACGACTATAATCAATACTTATATGGCGATGCAGGACATTACACTGTGTCAGTTTTTTTCCCACAGGAGTTAAAAATAGATCTTAAAGAGAGTTGAGGGACACAAGCACAACTCAATGAATGTTAATGTTGCTCAGTAGCTGCTGGATGTGAAGAGAAGCATCTGTTTCCTAAGTAGGTTTAAGTTTTGACATTTGACAAAAACATTAAGAAATTGTGAATGTCTTGTTTTAAAGCTTAACTGGAATGGTCAATAGGATTAGCCTGTGGCTATACATGCTCACTGAGCAATTTATTAGGTACACCTGTTAACTTATGTTATTGTCCAATGCCAGTCAGGCTGCAGTGTAGAGCATAAAGTCATGTGCAGAAGCTTCAGTTAACGTTCACATCAAACATCGTCATCGATGAGTTCAGTGACCCTCATCGGCCTCCCCGAGTCTCCAGATCTGAGTCCAGTAGAAGAACTCTGGGATGTTGTAGATCAGAAGATTGGCAACATGAATGTGAAGCTGACAGATCTGCAGTTATAGTGTGATGCAGTCATGTCAACATGGAGCAGAATCTGTTTCCAACATCTTGTTGGATCCATGCCACAGTGAAGAACTAGCCAGTATTGGTGTGGTGTTCCAAATAAAGTGTTCAGTGAGTATATACAGCATGATCCCATTAGTTGAGAGATGCTGCAGAGCTTCCAGCACCATGTGCTTTCTTTGTTAGCCTTTGAATCTTAAGTTCCTGCATGAAAGAAGCATTCAATCAAACCTAAAAACTAATGTTACATATAAACATTTCCCTTTAATGGTGATGTTTATGTACCTCCACTTGGAAACAAAAGAAATCACTGCACTTCATCTAGACTGATAATAAATATCTCAACTCAATTTGACTGGATGTTGTGAGCAGCCCAGACACCATTACTTTAATACGGTTTCTGAAAAAAGGTTTCTTAATGCAGTGCTACATATTTGTAGTGGTGAAACCCTGGATCCAGTCCAGCTTTGCTGCTGCATTGCCTTTTACAGTAGGTTTTACATCAAACCAGTTCCTCAGGAATTCCAACGATAACTCAGCCTGTGCTGAATTTATCTTGGCAGCAACTCGGACTCATCACCATCAGGACAGAGCTTAAGAACTGGAAACCAGACGAATAAATCTCTTCACTGCTTTCTACAAGTATTTTATTGACTAGATTTTTGTGATGCTGCATGCAACTAAAAACAGTTCAGCTAAATTACATCTCGTATTCTGTACAGATCATTACACAAACTGTGAATATGCACACGTCAACCTGTTGGACACAGTCCTGGTCCAAAATGTCCCACGCATATGGAGAGTTGATCTTCTGATAAACCTCCATCTCTTGAATAAACAAATCTCTACTGTAAAATCAGTACAACAGCAAACATCAGTACAAAACACAGCTGGGGAGGGAGGGAGATGCACACTGGGCTGAGGTGTATTTACTGTTACTGGGATGAAGAAGGACAGGAGGTCATGTACTCACAAGAATCACAAAGTACCAGCAAAAGACAGCACGTACATTGTTAGTGTGTAGGGATGGGTTAATATTAGAACGTGTGCATGTTTCATGTGATGGAGCGCACACACACACACACACAGACACATACACACGAATACACACACCCACTTGCAAGTTGTGCCTTTATTAAAATACCATAGACGGTCTGTGTAGCAGTGAGGGCAGTCTCAGTGCTTCATATCTTAATCATGATCACTGCCAACCAATCTCTCTCTGTCATATCCCAGCTGTCTGTGTGTGTCCCTCTTCCTCAGCATAAAGTCCTCCACCTCTAGATGTTAAAAATAAACCTCCTGACTTCAGACACAAGAGTGTTTTTGTGTAAAAATCCAAACTTGCATACTTATTTATAGCATTGTCCATCATTCCATGACGACTTCTGCAACTCTTACAGAAGGAATATGATTAACAATTATGAGATTTTGATTACCTGATCTGGTTGTCACAGCACTTTGTTGATTGCCACAATGCAAATAATAGTGAAGTCGTATTTAATAGACTTTTCTGTCCAGTTTGTTCAAATCACTAACAATTACCTACAGTATATTTACTTTGTTTGGGTGTAAATCTTATTTGATTGGACAGGAGACTTTAAAAGATAAAGGTAGGGCTGGCAAGCAATCCCATGAAAAGACCAAAGCCTCTTGCCACAAATACACACAAGAGCTCATAATGTGTATTCATGCACAATTTAAGATGGATTCCACAAATGCAACACTTCATCTTGTTTGAGTGGTGTTTGCTGAAAAACAACAGTTCCTTGGTGTCCAGAAAATACTTGGCTTTGAACTATACGTTTATATTTACAGCTCTGGGAAAATGGAAAATGGACCGGGAGAGGAGAGGGTGTGTGTGGTGGGGTTGAAATGTATTGATGGACGAAGTAACACAGTGTTGGCTTTGGTCTTTTCAATAGGAAAAATACAGGATGTACTTTGGAAATAATAATTCTGCTTGGCTAATATGATGTACTGAGTTAACATCTGGCAAACTGATTCAAAAACAGCAAGCAGTCATCTGAGTGTCGCCATCATTATCAAAAAATGCTGAATACTGAACTTCAAAGCTCTCTCTTATTCATGGAAGTAACAGTTTGACAAAAAAAAAAAAAAAAATTAGAAGCTCTGTCGAAATGTGGAAACTAAGTTTTTTTTATGTCGTTTTCATTCATGTTTCCTTAGGATCAAATTCAGTATCCATACAACACATGGATGGAAACTATGTTCAGTGTTTTGTCACATCTGCTGTCTTGTGACTAATTCCCTCCAGTATTCAACTGTTTCAATGTGGCCAGACCAGGGAAAGAGAGAGTGACAGCCAAGAAGGAAGGTGGATAAAGATAAACAAGTAGAAAGGGTAAAAGTAAAATGGTGGAGAGAGAAGAAAGTTGTGATAGATGTTTAAAAGGCAAGCAGAAACAAAAGTAAGAACAACTGGAAGAGTGACATAAAGAGGGGGATGGAGAAAGATGGAGCAGTTGAGAGAAATAAGAAATGCTAGAAAAGAAAGAAGGAGGCAAGAAAAATGGTAGAGATGAGGTGAGATGAGGAGGAGAGGGATGGAAGACAGAAAAAAGGAAGAAGAAATAACTGTCGTAAAGATTTGAATGGAGGCGGATGATTGGCTCTGAAATGTTAAAGTGCCCAGGAGATGTGGCGCACACGCACACACACACACACACACACACTTACACACTGACCTGAGTGTAAGCTAGCAATTGTCTCCAAGAGTGGTTGTCCTCTTGCTGAACTCACAAACACACACATAGACACACACACCCACTAACACACTGTTCACATGGTGTTCAGGACACTCCCATTGGGATGAGCTGTCATCACCATGGTTACAGTCTCGGGTTCAGAGTTAGGACACAAAGCACACACATAGGTGTCCACCGCGTGCCCTGAAGCTAACACACACATACACACACACACACACACACAGGCACATATGTGTTCAATGCAAACATTTGTGCATGTGTGTGTGTGTGTGTGTTCATAATTAATGTTTCCACTCAGTCGCTCTCTCTCTCTCTCTCTCTCTCTCTCTCTCGTGGTCAGTGTCAGTGTCAGTGTCTCTCTCTCAGTTGCTCCTCCGGTGTTTCTGGTGCCACAGCGCGGTCGGAAGGTTCTGGCAACCTTGGTACTCTCTCCGCATTTCTCCATCAGTCAGAGGGGGTGTGGCGTTGCAGGGAGCGCCCGCCAATGTCACATTCAAAAGGCCGGCCCACGGCTCCAGGAGGCGAGATATCCCTGCACCCTGATGACATCATTGGCGAAAAAGAAAATTAGATTATCATTTAGAAGATTGAATGAAAACAAAAAAGTTAAAGCGATAAATTACCTTCCCCAGGTGGTCCAGCAGGCAGACCGCAGGGCTGATGAGGGACCAGCCGTTGTCCTCCGAGCCTGGGTCCAACCTCTGGTTCTGGTGGTTATGGGTCTGCCGTGGTTGGCTTTGGATCAGGACCACGTTGAGGTGTTTCTGGGACCCTCGCAGCCTCTTGGACAGAACGCCGCTGTAGCTCTGATCCACAAACAGCAAAACGCGAGTCGCCTTGCAGCCCGCCAGGTCGGCCAGCAGCTCATTGACCGAGTACCGCTCCTTTAGATCGGCCTGCAAACAGAGAGAGAGGGATTTTTTTTTATAGTCCTCCTTTTCTACTAGCTCTCCATGATTAGCACAATAGCTAGCTAACATGTTGGCTGTAGCATAGCATCTACCATTTTCCCCCACCACAGGAGGAAACTGTGCAACCACAGGGAAGATCTGTCTAAAGTATCAAAGGTTTTACCTCAATGAGCTATGAGCTCTCTGATATAACATTAACAGAATAACAAGCCAATAAAGTCCTGATTACATCAGACCACAGCCTGCTGACATTTTCTACTCTGTGTTGGTGATCTGCCTCAAAGACGCCAATCTGCTGTTTACAGTGTGTACATGGCACCCACTGATTTCCCATCAACCCGTGCGTAATCACTATGTATAAGTCTCTCTTACTATGCCATTGAGGTTGGCGTCCCACAGTAGCATGGTGCCATCATTTCGTGTCGGCGAGTTCAGGTAGAGAACCAGTGTGTCTGCACAGTGCTGCTTCCTGCAAACGTACGACACGTGGTTTCGGATCACCGCCTTCTCCGTTGCCGAGTACACACCTTCTATATCGTCTGTTGGCAGTGCGAGAGGAAAATGTGATCACAACCTTTGTTTATCTACTTTAAAATAAATCACTTGAATTACTTTTGATGCTCTACGTTCCCAGAAAAAAATGCAGTCTCACCAGGAAGTTGTCCACTGCTGGCAAAGAAGGTCTTAATGTGATCTTTGTGAAAACCGTTGTTGCGGAGCATCCTGTAAAACCTCTGCAGATTCTGAATGTGATGCTGGAATGTCATCTGCTGCTGCCAGCCACCTACAAACACCACACACCAGTGACTTTATCAATGTTGAATAAGCAAAGAGTCCACCAAACTTGATGGCAATGGGGAGCCAGTGTAGATTGATAAGTAATCAAGTGATATTCTAGAGGATCTGTAAATGTTCCAATGTGCACAAAGGAAGGCACATCAGAACGAAAAATGTGTTGTAAGAGATAACCATGGCCTGAATTATAGAAGAATCATGGTCATGGCTAAAAGAAATAACACTGACTGCCAGTTGGCCATTGGAAACAAGCAGTCTGTTTACTTCCTATGGCCACCAGAGGGCTTTGAGCTTGTTGTTTTGGGGCATTTGCTGAAGAGACTGAAACTGATTTACACAACCGCTATTAGCCGTTGTGTAGATGACCTGTATTCAGACCTGACTTCCAACCTCCGGTATCAAGACATTCGGAGGGCTCAAGAATTTGAAGGTTTTCCAAATCTTTTTCTGGAGATAGAGAACTTCCTACTGCAGGACCAGGCCTTCAACTTTGTTCCTTGGCTGCACTTTCAGTATCAGATAAGTTCCTAATCAAGCGCAACGGTTTGGCTTTCCCTACATTAGCTCTTGAAGCACATTAATAAAACTAAAAGTGATTTTGTTTAGGTTCTCTCCACTTGAGCCCCCTGCATGTTTTCAGTGCAGTGGTGGTGATTGCTTCTTGTTGTCTTTGACTGCTGCTTGTTACTGGCGTTTGGAGATACATGTGAGAAGGATTTAGCCATGGAGAAACTCAGTCACACAATGTTGTACCTGAGATGAGCACAGCGTGGTCACAGGTCTGGTAGAGTCGGCAGGAGAGATGAGTGGCCAGTGGTTGCTGGTGGCAGCGTCGGGTGTTTTTATTCAGCTCACAGCTGGAGACCGGTAAACTCGGGGAGCCCATGGGCAGAGGCTGAGGGCACCTTGCAAATTCGGCATTGTCTATCAGAGGCAGGGCCATGTGGGAGATTTCAGAAATGAAGAAGAGTCAGCATCACAGAGAGCACACAGGTGTTAGTCTTGGAAGCAACTTCTAAATAGAGCAGAGCCTGAGCACTGAGACCTGCTTACTCAGCCGATAATGGTTTTAAATGAGACACAATCAAAAGTTAAGGAATACTTAATCTCTACATACTTGCAGCATGCCAAAGGTGGGATTGTGGTTTTATCCCGCGGATTGTTAGGTTAAGTTTGCCATAACAGCAAAAAACATTTTCCCAGAAGTTTTTTTTTTTCTCATGACGCCCAGGCTGCTGGCAAAAGCTGCATGAGTGGTTGATCTTGGCAGAACATAAAGTCTATGTCTCACTGAGAAAGCCTCCTACTAGGAAAAGTAAAACCAAATACCAAGCAAGTCATAAAACTCAGGTGGATTCCAATAATCCCAGTTGTTATGACAATTTGACATCAGATTAGTGAGTCATTTTCTGCACCCAAAATCAGCAAAGTCATCCCACAGAGATTCTAAAGTTGAGGGTTTGGGTTATTTCGCTGACTTTTCATCAAGTGCCACCACCAACATTTTCGGTCTTGAGTGAAATATCTTGATTGGCACTGGATAGATTGGCAGGAATGTGGCACAGATATTCGAGATACTTAGAGGATGAATCTTATTGACTTCCCCTGATGTTTTATCTTGCACGGCCTACAGGTCAATGAAGGGACACTTGCAACAAGGACTGGTGGACTTTTATTTGGAAAACTGGTGATATTTCATCAGTCTCCGAATTACTTTGTCTTAACAAATGTTAGCATGGTAACATGTTAAACTAAGAGGGTTGGCATGCTGATATTAGCATTTAGCTTAAAGGATGAGTACATCCTTTCAGAGCCATCCCTGCTTGAACTTTCTTTGGTGTTGCGTACAAAGGTCCACTTTCCAATAATCAAGAGTTAATTAAAATTTGCTGATCATTTTAGCCCATCTTAGCACAAATAAGGAAAGTGGGGAAAACTGCTAGTCACCAATATAAGATAACACAAAATGTTAAAGAAATTCCCCTTCCCACTGCTTCAAGGATTTTGTTTACACTGGCCGAAACTCAGTAAAGATGATGCGTTCAAACTCACCCACGCATTTAAGTCTCTGTGTCCGGTTGCTGTCCCCGACCCCGACCACCAGGGGCAGGAAGTGGACCTCACACAACCCTCCGATGGCCCGCTCCACCAGACGGCTGGCACTGCTAGTGGTAATTGTACCGCCACGCAGCGCCCCACTTGCCAGACGACTGTGTCCATTACCCATGAGCCTCTCTGGCCCGGCTTGCCGGCGCTTCAGCTGGTTCTGACAACGACCCTTTAAAGCCAGAGTCAGACACTCGTCACCTGAAGACATAGAGAGGAAGAGTTCAATTTGGACTAACCTGAAAAGGTAAAAATGTCACTGTAATTGTTGTATTGAGTGTCATTAGATTTAGATGTAATGTTGTCATTCAGTTAAGCCCCCTTCTTTTGGGCCACTACTATGATATGCTTTTATGTTTATTTTGCTTATTTAGAACAGATGAAGATACACTTTTAGGTTACAGTATACTATGCTTCCATCCCCAAATAAAGATGTATTCAATCAAATCTCCAGAGGCGTACAAAGAGTTTGAAGTCAGGTAGTACCCTTACCACAAGTCCCTGACTCGGGCTTTTATTAGCGGACCACCTGCTGTTGTATTGCTACTGGAAAACAATGTACTAAACATGAATGACCTAAGGACTTAAGTTTTGAATCAGGATAATCTGCAGCTCCACCGTTCTGTGAAACATATGTATCATTTATCCTCCTCACTTCTGCTTCCTCTTCACCTCCTCACATCTTCTCCTGTGCACCAAACCTCTTCCCCTCCACTTTCTTTTTCCTCTCCAGGTTAAACGGGGTCTGAAGAAGGTTACGCTCTAAAATACGCTGGTTAAAGTCCATCTAGAGGAACCCAGCAGGGGGCACAGTGCTCTTTGTGTGTCTGTATGAATAATTGACAGGTGTGTGTTCGTGTAACACGAGGCCAAGTTCACCCCAACATCTGGCCCTAACCTCTCTCACAGCAGGAGGTGAGGAACTTGCACTTTAACACCCGTTGCTTTTACAGAACCTGTGAGGACTGCTGCAAAATACACTCACTTCCTGTCCCCTCAGACCATTTCTACATGAGTGAAGCACTTTGGAAACACTTCGTTTACTCTCCCTTTGGCCATTTACTCACAGTGAGGCTGATGTTTGCCCCCACCAAAAGTGGCACTTCTTATTTCTTTTTTTTTTTTTTAGAAACACTGTTTGATGGCTAGCCCTCTCACAAATGAAAAATCTACTATGGTTGTTGCCTCTACTATTTTTAACTCTGCTCAGTTTGGGAGACTGCAGGGTTCAAGAGAAACCTGAGAACAGGAAACATTAATAGTTATACAACCACACAATGAGCAACAAAAACATGTTATAACTCATACAGCAAGAAAAATGGGTCAATAAAACTCCAGTTAAAATGGAATGAATGATCAAATTGCCAAATGTGTAAAATTACATTTCAAACATGCAGGGAAATAATCACTTTATCTCAGCTCTGAAAGACTGGGGGCATGTTCAATGAAGATGCTGAAACCATGTTCAGAAAGGTTTCGCATCCTTCAAGCACCTCTATAATGAAAATAAATATGACTAGGCTATATGAAAACGAATAAATATTAATAGGATACAGTTTATGTGTTGGAAAAAGATTATAGATCATAAAAACATTAGATAATAAAGCTTGAAAATCTCTAAGGAAACTAAAAGAAAATAGATTGGCAGAGTGGCAGTTTATTCAGTTTATGGCATTTGAACCATGAATACAAGCCAAGAAAGTGCTTCTGTATCTGTTGGCTCACCCAGGTAAAAGCCATCCAGGTGGGAGCATCTCTTCTTTGTCACGTTCACATCCACGTAGAAGAGGACCACGGGGTGTCCAAAGTTTTCCCCGGGGCTCGGATCCAGCACCAGCACAGCGTCATGGGCTGTGGAGCCGGAGGAGAACGCCTGCTGGTGCCTGAGGGGACCGTCCCCTCGGTTCATCACCTGGCTCACACTGAACCCCGCTCTGGGTTTGGAGCTCACCACCCCACCTGAGGAGTCCGGCAGGATGGCCAGAACTTTGTCCAAGTTACCTAAAGGGGTTAGGAAGAACAGATTTAACTATACAAGGTTAATACTTCATTGAAGGGTTATGAGACAAACTAGGTTATTATGGTTATTCAAAGGCAATATAACACAGAACCCAACCTCAACACACTTTAGTGCCAGAAAGAAAAAGTAGTCCATGTCTACAGTGTCTTCAGGAGTCATTGTGATAAGTCAGTGCCCGTCAAAGATACTCACACTGACTCACAAGTTTTTTAACAATATAAAACCATATTGGGGGCAAACAATTGCTTTAAATACAACTTGGTCTCCGTAATATCGAAAAGAATAAAAAACATTTGGACTGATGAGTACTGTTTTACATATTCTGAAAAATGGTATGATTGAAATTCTATTTTCATTAGTTTAAAGTCATTTCATTTCATAATTCTGCATTGTCTAATCATTTCAGATTTTAGATTCTGAAGAAATCTTGACCCATATTGTTGTTTATCACATTAATATTGATTCTAATCTACAGACAAACCCGCACAAATATGCTCTCTCCTATAAAGTTCATCCAGGTAACAACGCTTTTGAGGATTTCATATGATTCAGTCGAATGTTTAACTCTGTTTGAATGATATGATTCTGAATTTAAAATATCAAAACACTACAAGTTTACAATTTCAGTGTCAAACAGTTGTTTTTTTAAGGCAGTCGACACAATAGCTAATTTTCTTCCATATTAATTCCATCATAATAATTATCATTATACAATAGACTTAGTTGTATCTCCCCCTCCCTATAGATAAACATGTAAACACATCTTAAATCTGTTTGGCCATTACAGTAAAATACCTAAAACACTGCAGTGATGTGTGACCTTTGCCCCCTCCTCCTCCTCCTCCTCCTCCTCCTCCTCGTACCTGCAGCAGATCGAGGCTCCGACACGTAAACCGCCACGCTGGACAGAGGCAGGTGTGCCAGCTGCCGGCACTCGGCCTCGGAGAGCGAGGACATGCGGAGGCACCGGTCCAGCTGGTCCCACTGCAGCGACTGGAGGCCCGAGCGGACCCAGCGCTCCAGCCGACCCGGGGTCATGCTGCCTGCGGAGGCGGCCGCCAGGACGTGGAGGACGAGGATGGAGAGAGGAACTGCAAGAAGCACCAGCAGCCTCATCGTCCCACCTGCTGTGATCGACCTGCTCAACTCCTGTGTTTGGCTTCAGTGGTGTTTTGTTTTTTTTCTCCTTCTGGATTTTTTTTAGTTGTGACTATTCCTCTTTTTTCTGTTTTTACTCTTCTTTCTTTCTTTTGATTTGTCGATATTTCTCTCTTCACTTTTCCTCTTAGTTCATCCTTGTCCCCCTTTTTGCACTTTCCCACTTTATTATTCCTTTTCTTCTCTTTCTAGTTTTCCCCCTTTTATCCTCTTCACTTAAGTTACTTGACAATAAACCTGAAGTTGATCCCTCTGTATCCTTTTTGTTCCTTGATTTGACTATTCACTCTTATTATTTATCTGGTTTTCTTTCACTTTTTCTCTGGTTTGCAAACTTTTCTTCCTCCTTCGTCTTTACCAAACTGGAAATTCAGACTGTTTCAGTTATTTTCCTTCTTCTCTTTCCCAAAAAGTTATTGAAATATCCAGAAACTTCAAAAAAAAAAATATTTTCTTGGGTTTTTTCTTCTTCTTCGTTTCTTTCTGTATTCCTCCTCCTTCTTTATCTGGTCTTGAGACACTGGAGTTCACACAGACGCTGGTCTACAACATCTTTGTTCGTTAATATGGTGACTGGGAACTCCTCTTCTCTCCTTCACCAGAATCTTGTTACTCTGTCTTTATTTTCATCTTTATATCTCCTCCTTTTATGCGCATCTGCATGGATGCTAGAGAGCCCATCATCTCCTTTGGGTTTGATCCAAAAATGAAATCTCTCCTTCTTTTCTTGCTTCACTTTTTCTTCTTTATTCCTTCTCCTTCTGGATTTTAGGGGTGAAATATATCCAACGCTCAGAGGCACCACTTTAGACCTGTTTCACTTCTTGTCTTTTGGAGATGGAGTGACTTTTACTTCCTCTTCTTCTTCTATATCCTTTCCTCTCTCTCTCTCCGGGGGATGATTTATAGATGGTCCAGGTTTCGTCCTGATGAAGGTTCCTCCTCCTCCTCCGCCTCCTCCTCCTCTTCCTCCTTCGTGGGACCTGGACTCAGTCTCTCAGTGACACTTGAGACCAGATCATCCAAAGCTCTGACGCTCTCCTGCTGCTCAGCTCGCTCACTGCTCAGCTTCAGTCTGCTCACTCTCCCCCGGTCTCTTTATCTGTCTGTCTGACTCTCTCTCTCTCTCTCTCTCTCTCTCTCTCCCTCTCTCTTCCTCTTCCTGAAAGCTCTGACATGCCAGAGGGAAAAGAGGGAGGATATAGGCTAAAGAGAGAACACTCCAGGAAGGAGGAAAGGATGAGTAAATGGAAGTGGAAAGGTGTGAGGAAAGGAAATGGGATTAGAGAAGTTGAGGAAAAGAGAGGGGAGAGATAAAGAAGGAAGGAAAGGGAAGATATATGAAGAAGAAGGGAAGGAGAAAATATGACAGGAGAGAAAAGGAGAATAGAAAAGTGTGAGGAAGTGTTGAGAGGAAGAAGGAGAAGGTTAAGGAGGAGAGGATGAGTGAAAGAAAAAACTGAATGAGAGAAGAGGATAAGATACGTAGAGGAGGAGGAAAAGTCACAGAAGAAGGAAAAATAGTAGGAGAGGAAGGAAGAAAAATAAGGAAAGATGGACAGGAATCAAGGTGGAAGAGGGAAGAAGAGGGCGAAGAAGTGGAGAGGAGAGACAGAAATGAAGGGAAGCAGAGAGAGGACATGGCAGGAAACTGAGGAAATAACAAAAGAGTGGAAGAGAGAAGGACAGGAAAAGAAGGGAAGGAGTCAGATTTTTTTTAAAAAGGAAAGAAAAGGACAGAAAAAGAGAAGAGCAACAAGAAGATGAAGAGACAAAAAAGTGGCATGAGAGAGAGGAAAGTATAGGAGGGTTGGAGAGGATAGCAGCTCATAGAATCACATAAAGGTAAAAACATGTCTCTGCATGGTATGTTTTTACCTTTATGTGATTCTATGACCTGCAATCCAAATTGCCCTTTGGGACATGAAATAAACTGAACTGAACTGAACTGAAGTGATAAAAGGATGAATGAAAGAAAGAAAGAAAGAAAGAAAGAAAGGAAACTGAGGAAGTTAGAAAAAAGAAAGAAGAGGAAAAACAGGACAGACAGAATGAGAGGAAGTGAGAGAGGAGAGGCAGGTGGAGGACGGGCTGGTCCTCAGGTCTCCTCCACTGAGCCATCTAGTGATGGAAGGAGAGATGTACAGACTCGGTAAAACACCAGAGAAGCTGAAGTTCAGACTGAAGAATAAAGTGTTGTTGTCGCAACAGATCCGTCAGCGTGAGTGAAGTAAAAGCTGTGTTTTTCTCAGGGGCACTCAGGTCGCCAGAGGTTTTGTTTATAGTTCAAGCTGAATAAGTGAAGACAAATAAAGTGCTTTGAAAAAAGCAAGTCAACAACACTGACACATGTCGTCGACTCAGGCCGGACCTGAGCTCTTGTGGTTTTCTATACAGCAATAAAACAGTCACGATGCGTCTTCATTAGTTTCTCCTTTAAAATCAAAGTAGTTGTGGTTCCTTGTTTACAGTATACTGATACGTTTTCATTTTCCCTGGCAGATTTTAAATAAAAATTGAAATGGGTCTCATAAACAACCACAAGGTTATAAATACCCTTCAGGATCTGCCAACTAACAATATGATGCATTTGTAGCAACAGCATTTAATCCACAATGTTTTTTAATTTTTTAAGTGGTAGAAACATTATAATAAATATAATAAATTGATATACCAGTGTACAGTTGGGTAGTTTAAGAGAAAAAGATCGAGAACTGTTTTCTTTTCCACATCTTGTGTTGTAGTTTGTAAATGTATCATGTAATTTTATTGTGAGCTTGTAATATGAAAAGTTATGAGTATTTTAAGTTATTAAATAAATGTATAAGAGTAAAGAGTCATAGTTTCCTTCATAATTCAAGGAAAAGGTAGAAAAAGATGTATTTTTGTATTTTTCAAGAAACTAAAAAAAAAACCCATCTATGCACAAGCACAACCTAAATATTTCTGAATGAAACAGAATATGGCTTCACAATGTAGGAATAATTTGGCAAAGCAATATATTCATAGTGGTTGTGACAACCGAAGTGACCAAAAGTGATATAATGCTGATCGTGCTGGTCTATGAAATATGATAAATACTACAAATAGTACAAATACAATGTACAACGTACTTGTGTTAATTATTTAGATAATTTCCACCAATAAATTTGATCAAATAATGGTTAAAAACCAAACAAACAAACACAAATATTTAATATTTAGCACTATTGAGTTGTGGTTAGGTTAAAAAATGAAATAGAAAATGTCACACCCTTTAATAAAGAACACATCCTTTTTTTTCAAAGATGATGCCCCCTCAAAAATGTCAAATTTGTTAAATATAGTATTAGCCTACTTTTGGGCAAATACCATATACACTGTTGTAAATGGAAAAGTAAATCCCCGTCAATAATCTGTTTTAAAAATGAACTAAACAAATATTTTAGTTCCTTAAATTTACTGGCAGATGGAAATGAAAAAATTTATAGTATGATGGAAATTGCAATACGATGTAATTTGTTTAGAATAGAATAGAATAGAATAAATCTTTATTAATCCCCCAAGGGGGAAACTCACTTTGTCACAGCAGCAACAGATACAAGACAGGCACACAAAAAGGTAACCTATCACTAATAAATAAAATAAGTTGATAAAAAAAAAAAATAAGGCTTATGAGTTAATAAAGTGCTTGGATCTCTCTGTGTGTGTTCGTGCATGTGTGCGTGTGTGCTCACGCTCAAGCACAACAGTCTGATGGCTTTGTGAAGAGTCCCAATTAAGTACAATGCCTTCTTATTTTATTTTATTTTTTATTTTTTTCACACATTTAAAATAGAGCTATTTTAAATGTGTGTTCATCATGTGTTCAATCAAATCTACAAGGCTTAGTACTGAATAAGTAAATAGCTCTATTTACTTATTCAGTACTAAGCCTTGTAGATTTAATTTTCTATTTTTATTGTAAGAAAAGTAATGTCTTTGAAAAAAAAAAGAAGAATGCAACAGTTTCTTGTTTGAGAATGTAGTATGTACATTTTGAACACAATAAAGTTAGAAGATAAAAAGTTGTGGTGGTGCAGTACCAGGTGTTGGCCGCTGGGGGGAGCTCTGACTCAGACTCGCCCAGCAGAGGTGGCGGAACATCGGCCCCGATAGACGATCTTCGGCGGCCGTGATGTGTCACTCGGACTTTTCAGCTCGCAGCTACTTCAACGCAAAGAAGGTGGAATAAGTAGCGTAGCTGTTCATTAAACCTACGAGACAACATGTTCGGGACATTACGGGACATAAAACTGGTATGAATATACTCTTATAAACTGATATCAAGGCTGTGTTTTTATCGTGGACACTCGACGCTGTCATGATTAAAACACCGGCGACGCTCGGTGTGGTGTGGTGTTGTGTTTGTCGTTGTTGCTAAGCTAACGCTAGGTGGACGTTACAGCGGTAAACAGAAACAAGTTAGACATGTTAGCCGCGGGTTTCTGCCAACTAATTATAACCGTAAGGATGAGTGCGGTGTTTCCAGGAATACGTTTAAGCCTTTAAGTCGGTGTTTTATAATTTTAGACACTATGAAGTTAACAGACTTGTCAGTTGCTGGTTAGCTGACTAGCTGACATTAAGCTAAAGCAGCATGTGGTGGAAACACACGTGAAACCAGCTGCGGTCTGTGCAGCTGTAAGTTACAGACAGGAGCAGGGAAAGAGGACAGACAGAAGACTAACAACTGGCAACATCTGTGAATACATCTTTGAGTATTAGCCTATTATGCTATAGCCTATTACTCAACTGGCTGTAAACGGTAAACAAGATACAATAATACTGATTAAATTCGGTAGGGGAGAGACTGTTTTGACACTTCTGTCTGTATCTTTTAAGTCACTGTGTTCAAAATATGATACAAACTAGTTACATGTGTCTGCTATTAAATGACGTAGCTGTTAACTCTGCAGCACAAACAGAAAATGCATGGTTTAGTCTAAAACAGTGACATGTTACAGTTCCCCACCCCATAGTCTGGGTTGGTTAGTCGCCCTGGGGTGAAATGTAACAGACAGGAGGATTATGACAAAAACTTGACATGAAGAGCTTTTTATTCAACACTTAAAATACTTTTTCACATAATAGACGTGTGGGTGTCTCAAGTATGTTAGCTACTATCAGCCATAGTCTGATCCTAACCTAAACCCTAACACATTTGTCATTCTCTTTCATGACATAGGCATACTGAAATTCAAAGAAAGCATAAATGAAATAGAAATTTGGGTTATAGTAACTTGTAACATTATTCACTGATGTTACAACTAACCAGACTATTGTTGTTACAACTAACCCAGACCCTTGTAGCCAAGAACTACCTTACCTTACAGCTCACAACTAAAACATTAGTACTAACAACTTGCATGAAAGATATCTACATAGACACACAATAACCATGAGTAAAAGAAAAAGAAAAATATCAGGTGATTCATAACATGTTCCTGATTGTAAAATTGGTCAGTTGTAACACTTCCAATTTCCTCAACCATCCCATGTCTCCGCTAGTTGTTGAATTAAATGCGTTTATTATGTCTTTTAAGTAGATGACTGATATTGATCTATTTTCAAAACATTCATATTATGAGAATGTGCTATTGTGTTACTTGTTTTCTGAAAAAGAGAGAGAGAGCAGGCTACTTAATGTTGTTGTTTACTAATGTGTTAATTAATAATTGTCCCTCATCCTGTCTCTCTGTGTAGTTTCAGTGGTGAAATCGGGCAGTTTATTGCCTCCCCTGGGAGTCACTGAGGATGATGAAGAGTACTCGATGAGCTCGAGGTGTTCCTTCGTGTGAGCCAAGTGTGCAGTGTTATGTAGCCCCAGACTCAGATTTCATCTCCAAGGTAGTTGAGAAGCATCAACTAATAACACACGGCGGCTTCTTGACCCAGCCCTCGGCCCCGCATCGACTCTTCAGTGTGACTGTTGGGACTAAACCGCTTTGCCTCGGATAAATAATAAAAACAAACCCCTATGTGCCTGTCGGAGCCTCAGGTGAAGGCTCACAGGAGCTGACGGCGTCCTGCTGAGCAGCCGCTGCACAGGTGGAAGGACCAAGTGTTGTACTGCTGCTGTCACTCAGCGGTGGCAGGTATGAGTGCTGTAGGTCAGGATCTGTTAAGAACTCGTAGCTCATCCACAGCGACCGGCGGAAAATTTACAACTTTACTCAGCTGGAGCTGACATTTCAAAAAGTCATTCCTTCTGTCGAGGGGAGGTGGGGGGAGCAGCAGCCAGGAGACCTTCCTTCCTTCCTTCCTCCATCTCAGGCTCGTCGACTGTTAATTCCTGTCTCACCTATCGAAGTGAACCCAAGACCTTCCCCCCCCTCCCCACTGCCCTAAACTCTCAGCCCTTTAGAAATAAAACACATCTCTGCCGGGTGGTGCCATGCCCACTAACCAGTCCTCCCCCTGGGGTGGGGGGAAGCTTCGGGCCGATAGTCCCGCCGCCACTACGACTCCTGTCAGCACACACGCCAAGACAGTCGCCGCCACTAAGGTGCCTTTTAGTCAGACGTCCTTAGAGTTATCCAGGCGAAAGGACCAAGCCAAACCTCTCTGCTCTGCCGTCGCCTCCTCTGCCGCCCCGTCGAGGCAGACAACGCTGCTTCCCTCCGGGGCTTCTCTGTGGGAGAATGGGGACGGACGCAAAACCAACAACCAGAGCCAATTCACCGCCGTGCCAGATTGGTCTCCAACCCTGCCACAACAACTTAATGGGATTCAAATCCCCAACCAGGGCCTGGCAGCAGCGGGACTGAGGCAGCAGCAGCAGCAGCAGCAGCAGCGGCCTGGCAGCAGCAGCAGCCCCTCGGAGACCGGAGCCCCTTCCTCCTCCTTCCCCAGGAAAGAATGTCAGAGCGGGTTGAATGGCGTGGTGGCGATGGGTAAAGTGCACAACTCCACCACGCCTGAAAACGTTTTCGCGATGAAAAGACGTCAGGATGCCACAGGTGACGCACCGCTGGAGTTACAGGCTCTGTTGTCACTTTGTCATGAAGACCTGTTCATCCAAGGACAGTCCGCTGTGCTGCAAACTAACACAGTGGTGGTGAGTGCTGACGTTTCAGTAGTGTCTGTATTACCTGTTTACTGTCAGATTTTTTTTCAGTTCCTATATATTGGTATAAGCACAAGCCTCTGAAATCCATGATTGGTTAGATATATAAATGATATAAAAAGCATTGAAAATTGGTTGAACTGTGAATATTTTAACTGAAAATTATATAACTGTTACGTATACAGCTGTTGATGTATTAAAACTGTGCTGTATCTGTTTTATTATTGCAATACAAGTCAATTAAAGGTCCAGTGTGTAATAATTAACAAGGTTTATTAGCAAAATTTGAATATACTACCCATGAATATATTAGTATAAGTGTAATTGCTATACAATAAAATGTGTTTGGTTTTCGTAGCCTTATAATTATACTTTTATATGTACATACAGTATAGCAAGGGTCTTGCTTTAGAGAGTGTCGCCATCTTGTGCCGCCATGTTTGTACAAGTTTTTTTGTCCTCGGAGGCCACCGTCACTGGTAGGGGTGAGTGCGAGTGAGTTAGCGCTGCAAACTAGAATCTGAACACTAGATATCACAGTTTTCCCCCCATTTTACACACTGGACCTTTAAAGGGATAGTAGCATTTTTTAAAAGTGGGGTTGTATGATCTACAAATAGCCCCTAAGTACTTTAATTGCAGTAGAAGACTCTCTGCACTCCTCACGTTAGCAACGCCAGCCCATAGCCCTGCCCAGAGATTTACAACATACAGTGTTGTGAACAGACCCAAAGAACGACCTATTTTCATGGCCTAAAAGAGGTTTTACCTGAAAAAAAAAAACACAGTTCCATTGTTCACTATAATATAATTTTTTCCAGCCCTTCAAAGTGCAGGAAAAACGCAGTTTTTATTTGGACCTAACCAACTGCTGATCGGCGGGCGCTAACCCTGGGGGGATATGTGAGTTGGTTAGGTCCAAATAAAAACTGCGTTTTTCCTGCACTTTGAAGGGCTGGAAAAAATTATATTATAGCGAACAATGGAACTGTGTATTTTTTTTTCACGTAAAACCTCTTTTAGGCCACAAAAATAGGCCGTTTCTTTGGGTCTGTTCACAACAATGTATGTTGTAAATATCTGGGCAGGGCTATGGGCTGGCGTTGCTAACGGGTGGAGTGCAGAGAGTCTTCTACTGCAATTAAAGTACTTAGGGGCTATTTGTAGATCATACAACCCCACTTTAAAAAATGCTACTATCCCTTTAATGCCTGTATTGTGATTTATAAGTGTGAGACAATGAAGATAAATCCCTGATAATATTGTATATTGCAGGGGACAACATTGTTTGCCTTAGGTAAGCTTGTTGAGTCCCACTTGTCTTCACATCTGACCTCTTCCTGTTTTGTCTTCCCAGCTCGAGGCTGCAGACTGTTGCTCTGTGCCGTCAGTGCCTCCTCTGTGCCTTACGCCTGGCGAACATCGGGGGGCAACATTGGGACAGGACGCCCCCGGCGGCGACAGCACAACACCAGAAATAAGAAGCACAGCAAGAGAAGTGTCAACAAAGAGGTGCCAGTCGGCTAAAGCGGCCACAAAATGCTGCCAGACACAAAACAGTTGCACAATAATAAGTGATTTAAACAATCAGTTGCAAGTCACGGGGGGTCCTCCAGCAGTTTTGGCTGCGACTACAAGCAGCAAAGCCCCAACAATGGCATCACAAGATGTGAGCAAGCAGGCCACAGAAAGTCAGTATCCAGCAGAAAGCACCCTGTCTTCATGTAGAAGAACCAGTCCACCTGAGGTCAGTCTGTGTCCAAGTGGCCCCGTGCCAACTGTGCTCAGTGCCAGTGTCAGTGCCAGTCAACAGCAGCAGCAGCAGCCGGCGCCGGCGGATATCATCCCAGGTAATCGCAATTATGGCTTTACTTAAAATTGATCTGCAGACGAGAGGAAGAGTTAGATTGTCTTGATCACTGAATTTGCAGCTGAACTTGCAGAAACTCAGACATTTAATGAAAATATGGTTGTGCAGTATTCATGAGCAGGTAACAACAGGGATGTCAAGTTACACAATGTTTGTTCAACACAATGTTATGCTAATGAAGGCTGTCGTGTGTCTCTGAGGCTGTCTTTACTACTTTACATGGTTGAAGTGGCCCAACTCCGATTTTTTTCCTCTCGAGTGGGCACATACCGGATCTGTAACATGACAAAAAAACGCATGATATCGGATATTATCAGATCGGATTCAGGCCCCGTTATATGTGGAAATAAACCATCGGTACTCAACCGCGTCTACGCATGCGTGTCGTTTCGTGCAAGCAAAGCAGGTGTAAATGCAGATATCAGATATGGGCAACTTCAATAGAACATGTGAACATATGGACGAAAAAATCGGATATAGGCAACAACATCAAATCGGTATTGGACACATCAAGGCCTGTAGTGTAAAGACAACCTAAGATCTCACCGTGGCTTAGAAAGAACGGTGCTTTGTTGATCATGAATATTTTAGCGTGAGCCACTACAAACACAATCCAGCAACAGTTTCGCTTGGTTTGTTAGAGAAGCACAGAACTAAAACATGAGGGCAACATGTGAGCTTGAGAGACGGCTGCAAATTATCCTGGATAGGTGTGTAATTCCATCTCTGCAGCACATCTATGGGCTGCTGCTGCTTCTGAGCCTCCCATCAGCCGACATAAAAAATGTATCGTAATGTGTGGTGACAATGGGGAAAAGAAGAGTTTGTGCTTGATGTTTCTTTTGCTTGAAAATCAGAATAAAGTGCAGACAGGAAGCTAGAAATGGTTTTTAAAGCGTACGGATGTGTGTGACTGCTCCTCCTCTGTTGTAGATGTGAGCTCCCCTCCTGCAGGAACCTCGGTGGGTTCGGTGACCACTCAGATCTCCTCCATCCACCTAACCAAGCAGGGGCAGCCCGCCTCCACGTCGTCTTCATCTTCATCCAACTCTTCACGCTCGTCTTTGACGACAGAGGAGCGTCTGGTCGGAGAGACTCAGGCGTCAGGGTGAGGAACGGTCGATCGCTTCTGAAGTTCTGCTCATCGGCAATTGTCAAAGTGTTAACACTGTTTTTGTTATCATGTCCAGCTCCGAGTGTGTGATGCAGGTGGATGGAGGTGAGGAGGAGCTGCCTGATGAGCTGGAAAATGCCTGTAGTGATGATGGTAAGATGTTAAGACAAACACACAAACACTCAGAGTTCTTCAAGCTCCTGTAAACACCTCTTAATCAGCTCTGTTCATTTTCATATTCATTTTTTTTATATCTCTTTTCAGATGATTCAGACTGTTCATCCATCAACGGCGCCTCGTCCACAGCATCCATCACTCTCCTCTCTGGGTGAGACACGGCACAGCCACACACAGTCCGGTCTTTTATTTCTGTTACAAGAGCATAAACACAGACTGAGGCAAAAATGGATCAGGGAGTATTGGGCTCCATGTGAGAGCCTGTATGAATGACATAATAAAGACGGAAGAAGCCTCCGTTTCTCCACCGCTGCCATCTTGGCCAGTGTCTGACTCCGCCCCCTAAGTCCCGGCCTAATACAAAAACATGCAGAGAGACGGAGAGAGGGCGTGTGGAGCTGATGGCAGGCTGAATCTGGCGATCTTGACATGTTCAGATCGCCCTAATTGCCCGCTGGGAGATCGCCGTCACCTTGCACCAATCAGCTGAGCCAAAGCACAATGGATGTGGCGCTACACAGCTGTAGCTTGTGTGTATTGTCCCTTTTCCACCACACAGCTGTACACTCGGCTGTACGCTTGTCTTGCTCTCTTTTTCGACCCTCTCGTCAGCTCCAAACTCATTCGTTTGCACCACAATTGGTCTGGTTTTCCACACAGCAGTCATTTAGCTCGGGTGACAGAATAACAACAGTCTCAGTACAGATCGGTGGACGCTGCTGCCGGTTTGTGTTTTTAAAATTAGCAGGTTTGATTTGTTTATTTTAGTGTTGTCTTTTTGTGCTCCCCCTCTCCCTTTCGCCCCCGAGGAGGTCTCTCACCTCCTACCAGGCCATTGCCTAAATAAGAATCTTTTCTTAGCAATTTTGCCTGGTTAAATAAAGGTTAATGAATGAATGAATTCTGTGTTTTATAACATCGGCAAAAAAACCACCATCGTCGATCGTCCCTCTCAATCGCCGATAAACAATCGGATTGCTGATCGACACAAGTCTATGGCAACCTGTCACTCAGAGCTGCAGCTTAAAGCCATAATCAAATCTACACACACAAGTTATATACTGTAAAAATGTGTTGTGAAGAAGGAATTAGAGACCAAATTGCTATAAAAACGTTTATTATTTGTGCCGTAAGGTTTGATATTTAAATATGGGAGTCGATGGGAACTGACTCACTGTTGGAGTCGACCTGGAACAAGTGCAGTTTCTCTCATCATCTCAACATTGGCGTCATCTTTCAGCTGCTTTTTATGCACAATCATTCCTTCTTGTCTTCTTCGTCTCCTTCGTCAAGCAGATACAAATCCAACAGTCATCCTTCTTTCCAGCTCACCTGTCGTTTCCCTTTTGGTTTTATTCAACAAAAGAAAACAGACGGATGTAACGTCCTCTAACACCAGTAAGAGTTCATCCCAGTTATGAGCCCGTAAATACACTTTTAGTCTCTTTTTCTCGGCTTGGACAACTTGACCCAGTAGCTGAAAAGGCCCACCGTCCTTGAACTGCATGACACCGCCGTCCGGTTTCCTGATCGGTAGAGTAAAAAATATACATCCATCAAATCCTGTGGACTCTCTCTCTCTCTTTCTGCCTTTCATTCTCTCTCCCTGCTTTGTTGAAAAGGGGCTGAAAGCAGCAGAGCGTGGTGGAAAGGTCCGCTGCATTGTGTGTCACATTGTTCTCCACTGTGATGGCCTCAACAGTAGAACTCCCCACCAAAGACTCGGAGCTGGTTCTCCTCTGAAACAGCCTGGATAAGGGACCGGCCATTGTCGCGTTTTATGGTTTTTTGTTTTGTTTATGTGTTCATTTACATACATACCTCCGCCCCCCCCTGAAACCTGGAGCTGGCGTATGTATAGTATAGTGGTGGTATAGCCGTAATGTCACTGTGTAGCCGTCGGTGGTGGGAGGATTTCATTCGAGGGAAAACATCTGGAAGAGGAGTATATCGTCCTCCGTTCGTCCATCCTCTCGGCGTCTCTCCATCCGTTCTATATGACTGTCATGTGAGTGTTTTCATTTGGATTTTTCGATTTGAGCTTTGCCATTTTTTACTTTTTTCTACTTTTTTTTGCCTCTGCCGGATCACCAATGTTTGATCTTTGTCTTTCCTGACACGTTGATGTTTTGATCATTATTTATCTGGGCTCTCGGTGTTTCTTACTCGCTCCCCGTGCGACGTCTCCAACCACAGATTCACACAGGGCATCGCGTTACCACACGACACGACTTGTGTTACAAACCCCAGCGACCGGATGTCAGCTCCCGTTATTTAGAAGTCAGGCAACGTAACTCAAGACGCATTACTTTTTAATCTTGTTGTGAGACTTCAATTTGCTTGTTTAATCGTAACAAGCTGAGCTGAGCTGCGGCGCTGAGGAGGAGAGGAACCGGGAAGTCCTCGCCACAAAACCTCAAGGATCAGCGTGGCCTGAATTTACAACAATGTCCGCAACGTATAGAAGGAAAATCCATGTGGTTGCAGCAGCTGTCCATACAGTGGATCCTTTTGTGTATTGTGTTGGCAGTTCCATCAGCTTCTTGATGCTCCCTCTCTCTCAGCCAGCTTTTTATTTTGTGACGTGAACAGAATTTCACATTGATAATATCAGATTTTGGATTAAAAGAAAGTCTAGATCACCGCTCCACATCCGATCACCTGTGACGAACCATCGTCTGCCTTTTGAAATGAAATATGAGGATCTACATTTATGTTACTCACCCGTCTGTTTCTGTCCGTCAGTGTGGAGGAGCCCATGTCTTTGGGGGCAGAAGATGATCGTGAAGAGCGGCCGGCGCTGGTTCCTAGTCTGTTCCCCTTCATCTCTCCGACGCTCTACTTCAGCACGGCCAACGAGAAAGGTCTGGACGCACGTCTGTCACATCAAACACTGTAGTCACCTCCAGGTCTTTATGAAACTGTAAAACTAAGCGAAACGGTGTCGACTCAAAGATGCTGCTGAGTTATTTGTGCACATTTATAGGTCAATGCTGATTTTTCTTTGTTCTTCATAGTTTATGTGATTATCATGTTTTATCAATGTCAGATTCAAAATGTGATGATTTTAAATATGAGCTGAATAGATTGACCCGAGCTTTACCGTTTTATCTTTCCATGGAAGTTATAAAGGGCATTGAACTGACTGAGTATTTGCATTGAGGCTCCATGCTATGATTCTGATCTGTATAAGAATATAACAATAAAATACACACGCTGTTTTGTGTTGTGTGCTGCACAGTGGAGCTGCTGCCTGTGGAACAAAGACGACTGTTAAAATGGAAGATGAGCCCCGTCACCCCGAACGTGGTCAAACACACCGTCGGCAGGTCGCACTTCAAGGCCACCAAGAGTAAGTCATTATACTGAGAGTGTGTGTCTTTCCTTGCACCCCATGTTTTAAACTTTGTTGTGATTCATAATAAATTGCTTAAATAAATGTATCTGTCTTCAGTGTCTGGCACAAGGTTGGCAGGATGTCACTTAATTGCATATTTAGTGTTAATACGACTACATCTTAGGTCATGTTTTGTGTACAAATGTGCTCATGCAGAATATGAAATAAGTTTGTCTCTGTCTTTGTGTAGAGAGTCACGACTGGCTGGGCTGCTGGGGACACCACATGAAGTCTCCAGGCTTCAAGTCCCTCGATGAGCACCAGAAGGTGAGAAACTGCAGATACACGATCAGCTGAAAATATGAAAAAAAAATCATATTTTACATCCTCTGAATTGACATTTAACATGTTTTCTGTTTCCCAGTTGAACCACTTCCCTGGGACATTCCAGATCGGCAGGAAGGACCGGCTGTGGAGGAACCTGTCCAAGATGCAGGCTCGCTACGGGAAACAGGAGTTCAGCTTCTTCCCCCGAACCTTCGTCCTCCCTCAGGACATCAAGCTGCTCCGCAAAGCCTGGGAAGACGGCGGCTCCAGACAGAAGTGGATCATCAAACCCGTGAGTTCTGGTTGGAAATGTTGATTTTTACTGTTAAAGGGATAGTTCAACATTTTGGCAAATTGGCCCATTGCCATAATCCCTATAGTTTTAGCAGTAGGTTTGTTACCTTTTATTGTCGGTGCAAGCTATTTTTAGAACGGCGGAGCAGAGCTGTGAGCTGCTCAGAGCTACGCTACGGAGGCTCATGGGATTTCTTGGTTTCCCTCATCAAACTCATCAAATACACAATCCAACAACTCCAAAACGCTCTGGTGGACAAGTTGTGACCTGCACATTCACCACGCTATGAGATAATAACAGAACATTACCAGACAGAGTTGTTTTAGAGGTAAATTCATGCAAAACCGCTGATGTGCGTTCCCGTCGGGGACAGTTTTTTGGCAAGCAGTCTCTGCATTTGCCTTGAAAACAACTCCGTCTCGTAACGTGTCGTTATTATCTCATTGACTATATGGATTATGGCAATGGGCGAATTTGCCAAGGTGTTGAAATATCCCTTTAACAAACACGTGATGGAAAATCAGTTCAGAAGGTGAGGTGTTGATTTTTGTTAGTTAGTTTATTCTGTCTAATACTGATGATTATAGGTTTTTTGGGTGATTATTGTTCCAGATGAGTCATCCAGGTCAGAATACTGAATAAGATGTTGAGGTTTAAGTAAATTTATGTGTGTTTTTTCCGTCTCTAACAGCCTGCGTCAGCAAGAGGAATCGGTATCCAGGTCATCCACAAATGGAGCCAGATGCCCCGTAAAAGACCGCTGCTGGTCCAGAAGTAGGTTAATCCGGACGGAGACCTTGTTCCAGCACCTGACACCTGACCGTTACCCATCAGCCACCGGGGTTAACCGTTACTCTGCTGGTTGTGTTTTTGCAGGTACCTTCACAAGCCCTACCTCATCAGCGGCAACAAGTTTGACCTGAGGATCTACGTCTACGTGACGTCCTACGACCCGCTCAGGATTTACATCTTCACTGACGGACTGGTTCGATTCGCCAGCTGCAAGTCAGTTTTCACCTATGCTGCGACAACCATGGCAACCATTGAATAGTAGAACCAGAATAAGAAGGATTGTAAAAAATGATGTTTTTTCTCCTCAGATATTCGTCTTCCATGAAGACTCTGGGTAACAAGTTCATGCACCTGACCAACTACAGCGTCAACAAGAAAAACTCTGAGTACCAGACCAACAGCGACGACAAAGCCTGCCAGGGACACAAATGGTAACAAAAGAAAATATGGTTTAATAATTATTAGACTTAATTTATTTGTCTCTTTCCAAATAGTTTGACCAAACCAGCAACTACAGTTTTGCTTATGCTCTCTAATAACTTGTGTGTGTGCGTTTGTGTGTTTCCAGGGCTCTGAAGGCTTTGTGGCAGTACCTCGGTGCCAAGGGAGTCAACACCACTCTATTATGGGAGAAGATCAAAGACATTGTGATCAAAACCATCATTGGGTATGTTTAAGTCCAACACAGTTCTATCTCACTCACTGGTGTCTAAGTATAAAACACTTAAGTCAACAAATATCTTGATATTAATTCTTAATGTGGCTCATTTTGTTGGTTCCACACGAGCAGGGCCTCCGGTCCCTGAGTAGATTCTCATATTGCAGAAGAAAATGAAACTTGTGCAGAAAGTATTTGGAACATTAGGTCGGTTCTGCATCTAGCATGAATTTGGAAATGATGAATGTACAGTGATGCATGATCAGGGTTCCCAGGCATCCTGGAAAACCTGAAAAATGGTTGACCAATTATCCACTCATGGAAAACACATGGAAATTGAGAAAAAGGCTCAAATGTCCTGGAAAAGCTTGAGTTGTCCTGAAAATTGTTTATGTGATTATCACATGGTGACATCAGCTACCAGCGGTCTGTTTGACTTTTTCTGACCCCACCAAGGATTTATTTTCCAAAGAAGTGCCTAGTGAGAAAACTAGAGGCTTTGACTTGATGAGTGTTTCCAGTATGGGACCTGTTGTCTCCTCTGCCGAGTGACAGATAGAGACACAGAGAGCTGTGTTAGGTCTGGTTTAAAAACAAAAACAACATGTTTGTCTTAATTTCTAAGCATGTAAGATATTATTTTATAGATGAGTTAGAGTCATAGGTTGCACATCTTTAAATCTGACTCCTGGGAATGAGAGAAAATAATAAATATAAAAACAAACTGGTTAAATGTACAAAATATGGTACAACTGTCGAACTACAACTTCTCCAAAGCATGAATGGGACGGGGGGGTGTATATATGGCCTAATAACATGTCTGTCAGACTGTAGCAGCCAAAAAAGTCCTGGAAAATGATTTCAAGAAAAGAGTGTGAACCCTGATGATCCACAGTGATGAACGGAGCAGTGTGTTTCTCTGTGTGTCGTCCATCAGGTCAGAACCGTACGTGAACAGTCTGCTGAAGATGCACGTCAAGACGCCGTACAGCTGCCACGAGCTCTTCGGCTTCGACATCATGCTGGACGAGAACCTCAAACCCTGGATCCTGGAGGTGAACATATCACCAAGGTAACACACTAACGCAAACACACAGCCACACACACACACTTTCAGGTTTTTTAAACAGGGTTCTTACGGATCCTTAAAAAGTCTTAAAAGGCATTGAATTCATTAATCTAAAAATAAGGCCTTAATTGGCATTAAAATGTCTTAAATCAATTTTTCAAAAGTCTTAAAAATGTTAACACATGATAAGTGGTACTTTATGGTTGTAATTAGTCTCAAATCTCAAAATAATTGGTAACATTCCGACATAGAGAAGTTAGTGGTGGTCGTCAACGCTAAATTTCTCACCGCCAACAGCTCCCGAGTTAGTGTTTTTTTTTTTTTTCGGACTTTTTATGCATTTATTTTGAAAGGACAGCTGGAAAGAGACACAATCCAATGTTCATGTAGCAGTCACTTTACCTTGGATGACATAGGAAAGTGGTTAAAATTGTCCCTAACCCTATTTGATGTGGTGTTTTTTTTCTTTTTTCTGCATTTGTGTTTATTATGAAGTCGGTCTTAAATTTCATTTCAAGTGGCTTTAAAAAAGTCTTAAAAAGTCTTAAATTTAACTTGGCTTAAGCTGTAGGAACCCTGTTTAAACTACATCCTGTAACTGTTGTGTTTCTGGTTCAGCCTCCACTCCAACACGGCGCTGGACGTTGCCATCAAAGGTCAGATGATCAGAGACCTCCTGAACTTGGCCGGCTTCCGTATTCCTCAGAGAGAAGAGGTGGCGGCTCCGTGCAGCAGCAGCAGCTCCAGCTCCAGCAGCAGGTGGGGAAGAGGAACTACACCTCTGTGTCCTGTCATTGAAATAAGATGTAAACGACCCTTTGACTATATACTGTATATGTCGTGTGTGTGTGTGTGTTTTGTTTCTAGTCTGTGTGGAGGGCACAGAGAGAGGAGCAAACCAGATCTGTCGGCTGATGAGAAAGTTAAACGGGCATTTTACCTCACGCAGCGCTTCGCAGACCAGGTACATGTGTACTTTATATATGCAGAATCAAAGAAAGTGAATTTATATTGAGATGATGCTGAATCGCAGATAAATAATGTTTAACTCTCCTGTTGTCCTTCTGGATCAAATTGAACCAATCTGTTCCCTTCCTTCCTCCATCCTTCCTTCTTTCTTTCCTTCTTTCCTTCCCTTTGTCCTTACTTCTTCTTCCTTCCTCTTTTGATCCAATTCTGTTCCCTCTCCGTCCATCTTTCTTTCCTTCCCCTTTCCCTTTCTTCTTTCCTCCCTTCCTCCCTTGAACAAATCTGTTCCCTCCCTCTTTCTTTCCTTCCCTTTTCCCTCCCTTCCTTCCTTCCTTTTTGACCCAATTAACCCAATCTGTTCCCTCCTTCCTTCTATCTTTCCTTCCTTTTACCCATTCCTTCTTTCCTCCCATCTTTCCCATTGTCCTTACTTCTTCCTTCCTTTTTGACCCAATTGACCCAATCTGTTCCCTCCCTCCTTCTATCTTTCCTTCGTTTTCCCCTTCCTTCCTTCCTTCTTTCCCTTCGTCCTTCCTTCCTTCCTTCCTTGACCCAGGAGGACGACAGGAGGGTTAAAACAAAGTGCATTTGTTTTAACTGGCAACAGAAGCAGCTTGAAGTCAAAGTTTTTTTATCAAAAAGGCCACAACAAATGTTTTTCATGTGCTATCACTGTTATGTGCTAATATTGGGTTCATTATTCACAAGAAAACCTAAATAACTCTGTCTGTTTCCTCTCGCCCCCCTCAGGACTTCCTCTCCTCAGTGTTGGACGTCTTGACTCCAGAGGATGTCCGCGTGCTGGCAGAGACCGAGGACGAGTTGACCCGCCATGGACAGTTTGAGCGGATTTTCCCATCGCCGTCATCGTCTCGCTACCTTCGCTTCTTCGAGTGTCAGAGATACCTCAACATCCTGCTGGATCAGTGGGAACAGAAACACTGGAACAACAGGACAAAGGGTATATATGTCTTTTTTAAGTCCAGCATCCTCCTCTCACTTTAGTTTAAAAGAGGGAGTAGTGAACAGCATGGGAGGAAACACTGACTCTGATTTTATAAATGGTGTTTTCTGTGCAGGTATCAGTCTGCTGACGACTCTGTGTCAGAAAGGAGTCCATCTGGGAACCAGCGACCCTGCTCATATAGTAAGGAGCTGATTAAACATTTAAATGGTCTGAATGAAAGGTGAATGTGATGCTTTTATAATCAGAAAATCAGTTTGATATAAAACGTATACACTATTTTTTTCCCGTGGTGGTGTTTTTATCTGTTTAGTGGTCCAAGTGCAGCTACGTCTCCAGGTTTGAAAGCCACAAACCAGACCTTGTGAGCCCATCTAGATCCAGGTATGCATACACACACACAAACACACACACACATCCCTAACAGATAATGAGAACAAAATATTAAACTGATTTTGGCCAATACAAGTAGAAAACTTATATTATTCTATTATCTAATATGAAGTTATTTCTAATCTTTCTGAATAAATTCTTCTTGCCGTTCTCCATAAATGTGAAAAATCTGCTTATAAATGATGGAGACTAGTGTTGGATTTTAGAGGAGGTTAGAACAAGTCAGTAAATGTCTCCTGTCTGTGACTCCAGGGTGGTGGTCAGCCATATTCACCGCCCCTCCCATCACGGTGACAACGAGGACAGCTTGGACAGGGAAGTTGCTTCGGTCTCCAGTCTGCCCGTTTCCCCTAGTCCTGGATCCAGCATTGCCAGTAGTGCCTGTGGAAGCCCCCAGCCCAGCCCCAGCCCCAGCCAGAGCCTGCTGCCCCAACAGTTCGCCTCGCTCTGACCATCTGGTTTGCAAACATGACGCTCAGCACCCAGGACAGACACCAAGCTCAGGGTCTCATGTAGCCCTGCCCTCTTCCTTAGCACCCCTCTGAGAACCTACGCTAAGCTCAAAGCCAAGTCTTAAGGCAGGAATTTGGTCTTATACAGATTTATAGTTATGAGACTGAAGCAGGTCAGTCACAACAGTAAGAAAGGAAGAGTACTTTAAACGTTGGGCTGACTTAGTGCTAAAATCTAAGCTTTTCCTTTCTAGTCTTAAGATTATTTAAGATTATTCAAAGTATCAGACCTCTTTTTTTTAAGTTTAACCCATTTAGTGTAAATCTTGGTACATGCCAACCACTTTCTAGCTCTTTGAGCTGCCGGTGGTTTCAGGTCATTTCTGTGCAGTATGTAAATCATCCTGCAGAGACTTGAGCTACACTGTAGTTCCGTGTTTAACTGTAAAGCAGCCCGCTTTACATCTGCTTTATGCGTTATATGTTAATGCAATGCAAAGGTTTCCAATCTAACATTAGCTTAACGCTAATAAAGCAATGATGCATGTTTGACAACAGTAAAGCAGACGTTATAGTCGTGACATCAGACACAGTATAAACTTTGTATTGTTAACATTATTAGCATGTGAACATGCTTGTTGAGGTCCAGTTTTAAACCTTTATTAAAACAGCATGGAAGCACTTTGAACCGTACAGCAGAAATATTAAAACTGGCTCAGTGTGTCACCTGGCACGGAGCTGCGTCGGCCAATCAAGTACGAGCCAGCTGCATCGCTGATGTACGTACATTATCAGATTTTTATGATGGTTCCAGAGTTAGCTCATAGTATTATAACCCACTGTGCAGTGACTTCAGAGAAGTCTCTGTAGTGAATATAGATGGTACTTTTCACCTGCTCACTAAGCTTCACGCTACAAGCTGCTACGTACTTGTGCCAATTTTAGTCCAACAAGAGCAAAATCTTCAGATCCCATCAGCCCGTGCGTGTCGATCCTCACTGACCTTTGGTACTAAACCTAAACTGTGAATAAGACATGCTGGGCTTCCTCACAGCTTATACCACAAAGCCATGTTGGCAGAGGTGGTAGATCTGCACACACGAGCACAAAAACTTGCAAAGCCAACATAAACCTTACAGGACGATACAGTGGCCCAAAGCTGAGGTGATGAATGACACAATACTGTGATTTCTCTGATCTCTTAAAATCTTAAAACCGCTGCTGGTTTGGTGTCGAGCAACTGATCGCACAAAAAGTGTCACAGTCTTAGCCTTATGGACCTGTGTGTGTGTTTGTGTGTGTGTATGTGTGTGTTTGTGTGAAAATATAGAAGAAAAACATGCTCAGTTAAAAAAAAAAAAGATAAAGGGAGGAATGGGGAGCTGATGAAAAGGAGCTCTGACCAGATGTTCTGTGATGTTGAGGTTCCTGCAGCTCATTTCAAATGGGACTCGTCAGGACTTAGTTTTATTTTCACTGGTTGACGGTGGTGTGTTTCACAAAACGTTATCTTGATTCATGATGTTGTTTCACGGCATGTTAGAAATACTTGAAGGTGACACTTATATTCTGCTCTGACATGCATGTTAGTTGGGGAAAAAAAGATCATATTAACATGACAGTGTGACAGTTAGCAGCAGAATTGATCCTGGTTTGATGTTTGGTGTTAGAATTGGTAGGTTTTGCTATTGCTACCAAACTAGCATTAGCATGAATAGCTGTTGACTAATTCTAGAGGGTGGGGCACAAGTTTGGCTTCAAACGTCATGCCTTTACAGGCCAACAGCTGTTTGCAGCTGGTTTGACTTGTATTTCACACTTCTTTGCAAACTGAAGCTAGCATGCTAACCAGCTAGCTTTTGAACTGTCCAACTGTCTCGTCCTTTTCTGAGAAAGTGCAGCTTCCAGGCCTGACCTGAACAAGTAGCACTTCTCTGAAAGCACATTATGACTTGTTGACTTGCTCTTTCCAAGACTGGTAACCAAGCAAACAGCTGTTTACGCTAATATTAGCTGTGTAGCAATAGCAAAACTTCCAGGAGTTCTTACTGCATCCTCAGGAAAAAAGGAAATACAATACATCCACTGTGAGGACACTCTCCCTTGTGTGAACATATGACATCCTCCAGAGTCACAACAATGCCTGCAACCATGGAGATGATTTGAAGTGTCATTATATTGAGTCATTCCTGCTGTCAGAAGTTAAAGGCGTGTGGAAGCTAACCTGTTTACAGTTAAAAGTTTTAATATGCAATTTACTAACAGACTGCTGTGCAGTGTCAGTATGTAGCGCACATTTATAACTTCAAGGAACTTTTATTAACACCTCATTATTGTATATGGGATAGAAGGGGAAAAAAGAATATAAATGTATTAAAATGCTTATTTAAAAATAATCATTGCATTTATGTGAAACAGGTAGTGATGTGGAAGCTAAAAGTGGCGTCTGAAGGTAACCTGATATGTGTGGAGCTACACAAGGCAACACCAGGGGCCCATTCACACAGAGAAGCATCAATCTGAGTTTCAAACAGAGCTGCAACTACTGATCATTCCTGAACAGTTCAATTATTACCATTATATTATAAATTAGTCATCACATTATTCATCACTTGTGAACACAACCCTGCATTTCTCTTTCTGAACTGGGCCTCACACAGTATTAGCCTTGCACCGCTAGTCCACCATTAGGAAGCCAACACCAACAGGCCATTACGGGTAGTTTTGTATATTCTTGTTTTATTCATGATTTGAGGAAATAAATATACACCCACAACTAAATCAAAACTTGTCTTATTCTGTAGTCAGTCATCAACATTAAACTTGCAAACTAACCATTTTTCTACAGCAAAGTAGTGATTTGACTACTTCCCTTGGATGAACAACAGTATCAGCTATTCTAAACAAAACCTTTCTTTGGAAGTCAAACCATCTCCAAGTTCGCCATTATTGTCGAAATTAACCTTTTAAGTGATTAGAATAACATGGTGAAGGAAGCTTTACTTTCCAAACCTTTTATCAAAATCCCGTTTGACACCTTTTAATATGAAGAAAAAAGTCATGACTCTCATTCTCTGAGTCTCTGGTCTGTGGTGTTCCCCATGGTTCTGTCCTGGGTACCCTTCTGTTTGGGTTGTACTTATTTGCTCTTTAGTAGATATGTTATCTCCCATCGATATTATGCAGACGATGTTCAATTATACATTTCATAGAAGCCCTACATTGTTTCACATCTGTCTGTTACCTCAGGTCTTTAAAAGACTGGATGGCTGGTGACTGTCTAAGGCTGAGTACTTTTTACCTTTAGTCTAGAAGGGACCTCTTCTGACCTTAATCCAAGTGTTTCTTTACGTTCATAAATATTGCTGAACACAGGAACATTGACCAATGGCTGACACAGCTGTGCAGGTGTGGGGTTCAATTTCTGTAACTCTTTTTTCACTTGTTTTTATAAATCGTCCCTGCAACTTGTTCCACCCAAGCTTCTCATTAAGTTCTCAAGAAAGTCTTGTTAAACTCCTCTCCAGATTTCTTCTCACAAATTCAGTATCCAGTTTTAGATTCCCGTTGAGAGTCTGGCCCCTGCCCTCATTTAAAGAGGCTGGAGCCATGTGAAGCAAGTCAAAGTTCCTCTGATCAGGGATTATTTGTTGTCCCTCGGTCCAGGCTAAACTTTGGAGATCTCTTCCTTTGGACACAGAAACCTTTCAAAAAGCATTTTAAAGACCCATTATTTATATTTTTATATCCTCTCACTCTGTGGCATCTGCTCATAGAGGTGCTATATAAATAAAATGTAACTACTGATTGACCATGTTAATTTTCAGCTCTTATCAGTCGTACTTGAGTCTTAATGTTGTAAAAGAAGTGACACTACAACCACCACCGTCATGTTTGTTGGCTGCTTTACAGAGTTTTTTTCCATTATAACATGAGATAATACACTGCATTTGAAGATGTTGTTAATATTATTGAAATGTTCTAAGTAATCGGGAGATATTTTTACTAACATGACTATTATAAGATTTTTATGAGAAAGGGCTGTATAAGTTGCTCAGGATGACTATTTCAAAAAATAAAAGTTATTTGAGGTGCATGTCTCATGATGGATCGTTGTGTTTTGTCAACAAGATGTTCCTTTACTGAAACCGTTTCACTCAAACGTTTCTATTGATCAGTTATTCATTTCCAGCTAGCCTCTGAAAAGTACAAACGTTGCCATAAAATAACTTTCTCCACGATTGACTGCGATCAAAAAGAGGTTTTAGCTTCTTCAGCTGCTCCTCTGTCATGAAAGTTTTGGAGTGAAGTTGTTACCAAAAATTCTGTGTTTTGGCATGAAATATAAAACCTGTCCTGTACTTGAAGTGGGAAAAAAAAGCAAGAATGAGCTTTTTTTTACTATATGTAAAATAATTTGCCACATGATTGGACCTTGTGTTTGCTTTTATCTGCATTAAAACAAAATATTGTCAAAATCTGGAACTGTATTTACTAGGAAAACTGCGGTGCTTGTCTGTTAACAGCATCAGACTAATGGCAGTCATCTAATACAGTCACACATTATTGCTTCATTTAAAACATTTTCACATGTTGCGACACAGTGACATTAAAGTGGTGTAAAAGTTCAAATTTCAGCAGTTCGCCAGGCATGAAGCTACAACTACGGTGGCCCAGAGAGATCAACACACTGCAGCTTAAGAAAACATATTAAAGCAGAAGTAAGCGGAATTTTTGTGTTAATATAATTATTATTATAAGTCTTAAATAGTTATATCTTCCGACAGCAATCACTTACATAGAGTGTTTGGTCTGAAACACGGGTCTGTCAGTCACTCTGCTCTGCTGTAAGCTGAGGAGAAAACTTTTCTTGTATCCTACAAGTTTTATCCAATGAGGAGAGAGAACGGCATGAAGGGCTGTGTGTGCAGCCAAGGGATGCGCGTGAATGTGGTGACGTAGGGACGAGGACCAAAAGATCCATGACGAGGGCGGGGGCTGCTAACTCCATCGGCTGACAAGACGTTATGGTGCGTTCAAGGCAACCCGTAACTCGTGTTTTTCCAACCTGTGAAGTCGTACTAGTTCGATCTGGTACGAGTTCAGGGGTCGGAAAAACACGAGTGGCCGTTATAGTGACTTTCACAGGTAAAACAGGTCAGAAAAACACGAATTACGGGTTGCCTGGAACGCTACAAAGTCGTAAGTCGTGACTTGAAGCCGTAACTTACGGTTTCAAAAGCCTGCCTGGAACGCAGCATTAGCCCAAACGACCGGATCGCTTACTTCTGCTTTAAGCAAATAAACAAAAGTGCTGCACATTCAGAAAATATCTTGAAGGCGTAACTGCAGCCGCCCGGTTTCAAAGCCAACCTGTGACCTTTTACATCGTATCACTCTCTCTCCCTGTAAGGGAATTGAGGCCAAAAAGAAAAGTGTGTTGAATCTGCTCAGACAAACTTGTTATCCGATGCCTTGAAAGGTCACCACACTGAACAAGTGTCTGCAGCTTCCTCACTTGTTACCCTCCCCTGGTAACATGCATGCTCTCATGCATTGAAGAAGAATTTGGGGCACGTTTGTGTCTTTGCATGTGTTTGGGGCCAATTTATGCAACACCCCCCCACACACACACACATATTGTTCATACACTCACTGTACACTAACACACTCTGCTGTGGACAGACTTGTTGGAAGCTCTGCAGGAGTTTAGACACAGAATCCAGTCTGTGCTGCTGCTGCTGTGAATGTGTGTCAGGACTCTAAACTATTAATATCTGAGCTCCCGTCTCTCAGCAGCAGCAGCAGGAACAGGCTTGTTTGGATAACTGCATTTATTATTAGTGCGCTCTCTCCGTCTTCTGGCTCGAGTTGAGGTCAAACATCTGGAAACAGTGAAGAGTTTTGGCCAGAGGTTCTCAGCATCAACAAGAAAGAGGCGACTTAACTGAGATTGGCTCTGCTCTGTGTAATATTCAAAACATTTTCATTGTTAATTTGTATTTTTGCACAACTTCGTCTTGACAGAGGATGTCCTGTTGGAGTTAGGTAGTAACACAACTAAACTTAAATATGATGTTGTTGTTTTTTTAAAGGTTTATAAAAGTAAATTTTAACCATATTTTTTTCAAAATGTTATCTGATTGGTATTTTAGTGAATTGCTGCATATGAACTCAGCTGTGAGAAGGAGGGGATCTCTACTAGAGTTCAGTGCCTATAAATAGTTTGACATGTAGCGGCCAATGAAACTTGAACGTCTCCCACAGTAGGACTGGCAAACTCTTAAAGCTGCAATGTCTCTCTCTCTTCAATTAACAGTGGATCAGAATTAGGTCTATCAATTAAAACTGTGCGTGGCTCCGCAGCGCCTCTCAGTATTTTAGCTTCTTTCAGATCATTGTTTTGGTTTAATCTCTAATCAAATCCAATCTCTGCTTGACAAAGGCCTGAGGACCGAAGAGTGTTTTTTTTTTTTTCATATTAAAGTTTTTTGCAAGTGTGCATGGGCAACTTTTTTCTTCCTTACATGGACTCTGTGCTCCAACGCACCTGTCCGCAAAGGCCGCAAAGGTGTGTATCAGTCCCACTTTACTTTTTCTACAGAAATCGCTGTCTCTGTTTCTGGCCGACAAGAGAATGTTAGCAACTAGCTAGTGAGGCGTTTAGCTGCTAAAGTTTCAAAGTTTAAAGGGATAGTTCAACATTTTGGCAAATTGGCCCATTGCCATAATCCCTATACTTTTAGGAGTAGGTTTGTTACCTTTAATTGTTGGTGCAAGCTGTTTTTAGCTATGTTGCTCAGAGCTATGTTACGGGGGCTAATGGTTGTTGAAATGTTGAACTATCCCTTTAAGTTTATCAGAGTAAATACTGAGTTTATGTCCGTTGTATGTTGAAAAAGACAAATTCAATAATTGATTAATAACAATATTTCCCTCTGTCTGCTGGATGTGTTGCTAATTAGCAACAACAACAACGTGGGATTATTAGATAATTGGTCACATTTTATGTTAAAAATGGCCAAAATAAAAACAAGTTATTGCAAATTTAAAAAGAGAGTGGGGGGTTTTTTGTTGTTGGTTAGCAAAGGTGCAACCAAATATGCATTTTAGTTGGATGTGAACACTGTATTTATTCCTTCAATATTGAATAAGTTTTGGAGCACACAATGACATTTTTGCTTTTTAGTCCAATAGAATAATTTGTAAAGTGTCTTTAGGAATGTTTCAGTGTGTTAGCATATCGTAGCTCATTAACTTCATATCATGCGCATTAAACATTTTACCACTCTCTTATATTTCTTCCAGCCCATCCTGTACCTCCGTGATGTGGTTTCTCATCTTGAGCTCATAGAAGATATTCTACGTTCTTGTGAATTTGCCGCCGTACAAACATACCGGGCCTCTGTCTTGTTTCCAGCCCCCCCCCCCACCCGCCTCACCCACCTCTCAGCTCCCCCCCCACCCCCTGTACATGTTTCCCCTCCCACTCTCCCTCTCTCTGTGAATACCACAGGCCTCTCACCCTTTAGTCCAGATTTAGACCTCAGTCTTTCCCAGACATCCAGACCCAGCTGTCTGGAGCTGGCCGGCGGTGGAGCTTCTCTCCTCTGCCTTTTGTCTCTTTTGTTTCTTCTTCTCTGCGCTTCCACTCCTTTCGCCATGCGTGGACTCTTCCATCACTTCTTCCTCTGACATGGTCGCAGGTCTTCACAGATGTTTCAGGCGGACATTGTGCCGGAGCGTCACACTCTTTGGTTTTGATGCCCAGATCTTCTCCGGTTGCTCTGGTCCCACAGAGGCTGACGTCCTGCTCCTCCTCCCCGGCCATGGAGCCTCTTCCTGAGGTAAAAGCTGCAGCTCTGTGCACCTCTGCTCTGCTGGGTGACTAACTTGTCTGTGTTGGGATTTGATTTTGTAACTGAGCAGCTGGAAAGAACGAAACACTCGGTCTACGTTTACAGTTCTTGTCCTGAAGCCCAGCTCTATGCATCTTTGCATCTTAAGTTCGTCATCTGCTCAGCGTACTAATACTCTACTTCTATAAGGAAGCACATTCACAACCTTTTTGCATGTTTACATGAATAAACTGACAGAAAAACAACCAGATCATAATCAGCACTGAGGAAGTTGCACTGATGCTGCAAAGTCAAGCAGGAAAAATGCTGCATGCTGCATGTTGCATTCATTATAAAACAAATAAAGTAAATAATCACCACACCCCTCTATGTGAATGCCTTAAAAATGATTGAAAACTGTTTTATAATCTGTATTTTGTTTTTATAGATTTGGTTATTATTCACATTAGACTTTGTAACTTATACACAGGAAGATGAAACTTAGTCGCCGATGTTATTACCGAGGCTGTGAACATGGAGACTCTGACTCTGATGTCACAGACCTCGAGCTTCAAAAACAAAACAAAATAAAAACTGATATTTGCAAATTAAAAGTGAGGTGATGTGAAGCTTAAATTATGAAATCCCATTTCTACTCACTCATTGTTGAATTTAAAGTTTAGTAGCTTTAAATCACTAAACTCAACTCTTTGACAATTTTACACTGAACTACAGTAAAAGCCAATAATTTATCATTATAACATGCTGTAGTGAGCGTTACCTCATTGATCGGTCATACAGCTCAACCATGTGTGGGTCTGCTGCCTGGATATCAGTGTGTGGCGTCCAAACAAGAGTGTGTGTGGAGGCGCTGATACTAATTCTGTAGCTGTTAAGCTGTGAGTTGTCAACAGAGCCACTGAAACCTAGATTTTCATTTTGTTACTATTTAATCAGCCACTTCTGTTACTGACTTATGTCCAGCTACGCTCATATTTTACGATCTCAAGCAGTTTGTCCTTTGCCAAAAACCAAATGTGAACCTGGATCTGTGTGAAACGCTGTGTTGATGAAGTCTGTGCCCATGCAGGTTTTTATTAGGAGCTACTGTGGAATCTCTGCAGATATATTTTATTGTCCTGCTGCTCATCATATGACTCGATCAAGGACAGAGTTTGAACTTTGAGACGTTTGTTTTTTTCATCCCTAGAAAGAGGCTTCAACTATAGAGCTGCTTCTGTGTGACTGATGGTGACACTTCCAGGTAGTTAAGTCAGCGAATGCAGCCTGCTGGATATAGTAGCTGGGCCGACCTCTGCAAGGTTCAGATTCATGTCAGAAAAGTTGCGATCCACACAGAATGTTCTCACCTCACTCCACGCTTGTGTCGGGTCGTGAGCTCTCTGTGCGCTTCAGGTCAAATTTAACCCACAGTGTGTGAAGTCCAACCATCTCTAACATCTTAATTACTGTTGGTAACCACCCCACTGGCCAGTTCTTGGCCTACACACACACACACACACTCCTCGCAGCTGCTTCCACAACAAATGTTGTCAACGCAGCCTGTTCCAGCTCCACGTCCCGTCGTCTGCCAGAGCAACAGGTCACACTTATTTAGCTGCAAGTGCTTTAAATCACAGAGGACAGGTATTCAGTCTCATCCACTTCCTGCCCCAGATCCCGTTATTTGAGATGGACCAGGATGACGATGAGGAGGAAGATGTTCTCTCAATGAAGACCAGAGGTAACGACGAGCTATACCGACATTTATCCAGATAGTTTCCCATGGTTTTCCCTGAGGGTAACCTCCAAAGGGATCAATAAAGTACTATCTATCTATCTATCTATCTCCTGTCATGTTGTTTTATTGATTATTGTTTATTTCCAGGTGGCCTTGCTCAGGTGACACATGCTCTCACGCCTCCTGCGGGCACCGACCCCGACGCCTTCATATACATGAACTTCATGAAGAGTCACTGCTGCTACGACGCCATCCCCACCAGCTCCAAACTGGTCATCTTTGACACGACGCTGCAGGTGTGCGGCTAACGAACCCTCAAAAAAACACAAATACTTTTGACTTTTACACAAACTGCATAAAAACCAACCGAAAACATCATGGAAAACTGTGTGTGTGTGTGTTTTGTCAGGTGAAGAAGGCTTTCTTTGCTCTGGTGGCTAACGGCGTGAGGGCGGCGCCGCTGTGGGACAACAAGCTGAAGTGTTTTGTTGGTGAGCCATAAACGCCTGTCCACATCTGTGTCTCTTATATACTCACCAGATGTTTTAATGTTATGCATGTTACAACAGGTGAATGTAAATGATCTACGGGTGTGGATTCCACAGGGTCAATGATCATGTAGCTTTTTGCACTGGAGCGCCCCCCACTGGTGACTGGAAGATGTTACATTGGACTGCCTGCTCAGCCCTAATGTTACAGCTTTGTCTGACACATTTTTTTTTATTATTGAAGCAAGAATATGTCATTTGGTTTTAATGTTTTTAAAGGGATAGTTCACCCAGAATTGAAATTTCACTCATTATCTACTCACCCTCATGTCGACTAAGGGCTGGGAGAAGTTTCAGAGTCCTCCGTGGCTTCTCTGAGTTACAGGGGGTCTCGGCGTAGCAGTGCATGTCCATATAACGGTTGCAAATGGATACCAACTGTCTTCGTAACAAACAGACACACCAAAAAACATCCAAATACCTCCATGCTGCTCATATGTATATGGCTTCAATACAAGACGGACATTACATACGAGCAGCATGGAGATATTTGGATGTTTTTTGGTGTGTCTTTTTGTTACGAAGACCGTTGGTATCCATTTGCAACCGTTATATGGACATGCACTGCTACGCCGAGACCCCCTGTAAGAGAAGCCACGGAGGACTCTGAAACTTCTCCCAGCCCTTAGTCGACATGAGGGTGAGTAGATAATGAGTGAAATTTCAATTTTGGGTGAACTATCCCTTTAATCAACAGACTGACTGTACATGTTTTGGACTTCCGCTTCCTGGTTCATCTCAAGTTTCTAAGAGCACATGCATCATTCCTGTGATGTGCAATTCTAGAAACCATGAGAAGTATGTTTCAGTATTTCTAAATAACTAGAAAATTTCCTCTCGGGAAATTTTGAATGGGCCACGGGAGCTACTGCGTCGTAAAAGGCAACAGAGCTAAAACAAGAAGCCAATAAAACCTTCTTTTGTTTTCTGTTGCAATAACAAATAATGAATGTAATGTGTCAGAATGGATCATTTAGGACCTGTGAGGTAGTAAATAAAATTTTAGGCTCGATGCCTTCAAGAAGAAAATCAACCAGAAACATCACCGATCCAAAAATCACTGAAACAACAGTGCAGTATTTTTCTACTAAAGTGCAGGTAGGTATAAATAAGTGCTTCAACATTAGTCCAATGTGGTCGAGGCAGATGATATGAAAGATGTAAAAGCTGAAAATGTCGCGCTGGGCTCCTTCCTGCTGGAGCTCAGGTCTGAGGGCTCAGGTTTCGTCGCGGTGGACCAGTGGTTTCATATGATGCTGGCCCAGTTTGAGCTCTAACATTTAGATGAAAGCAGCTCGACCACATAACATTAGTGTTGTGTTACAAACACGGTCACTTAACACGCGGAGCTGATCTTCATGACATTTAGACCAGGTCCCTTCATTCTCTGCTCGTCACCAAATAAATCTGCACAACTTCCAACCTTTAGAAGCCGCGCACATCTGTCCAGGTGCTGAGTAAAGAAAAAACCTGCAAGTGAATCATATCAACCAAAGATCCTGCAAAACCCACATATGTTCTTCTCCTTTAAATGAAAAACTGTACAACAAATCTGAGAACTAATGTTATCTTGATTCAAGCTTGAAAACTTGTTCGTGTTATGAAGAGGAACCTTTGTCAGACATGAACAACTCCTCGTCACTGTGTCTGTGTGTGTGTGCAGGTATGTTGACCATCACTGACTTCATCAACATCCTCCATCGTTACTACAAGTCTCCTCTGGTGAGCTCTGCTTCTGAATCCTACTGTGACCTCTGACCTTTAGATGAAACACTGAGAGCAAGTAGGAAAGCAGCAGTGACACCATCCAGAAAAACAGACAAAAGCATCAAATTCGCAATTAAAATTTCATATTGCTGAATGTTGACTGATGATGACATTGGATCTGAGATGTTTGCTATGTCCACAGGTTCAGATCTATGAGCTGGAGGAGCACAAGATAGAGACATGGAGAGGTCTGAACAACAAAACATCTCCTCATTAAATCTTAGTTAAACCTCTCAATTTCTTTAAATTCATCATTCTTCACTTTATAATATTAGTAAGTTGTGTTCCTCTCTCTTTTTGCAGAGATCTATCTGCAGTATTCCTTCAACAGCCTGATCAGCATCGCTCCTGACTCCAGGTGAAGACACTATAAATAATGCAGTGTTTTATTGTTTATTATCTTTAATTCATTGTGTAATGTCCTGTTTTAAGCAACACAGCAGCTGCAGCTCTTATGAGATCAAACAGTGGCTCTGGTTTCCATGAGGGTCATGTCCTAACTGAACACCCATCAGACACTGTCACTTTGGTGGATTTAATAACTAGTTGAACCAGTTTTGGGTTTTGTGTTGTGGTCGTTCTGCCAACAGTAGTAACTGCCATATTTAAAACACAACAATCTCTGTTGGGTTTGATTTTCAACCCTTTCAAAGCAGCAGATGCCCAAGACATTGGTTTTTCATTGTTACAATAATAAGTATGCGAACTGTACAAACAACAGTCTTACTTTCATTGCCATAGGTACTATAATGACAGTCAGGTCTTGGTTTGGTGGTTGCAAGAAAACCACTTGGTTAAGGTCAAACAGCACTGGAGAATAGAACCAACATAAAGGGGTTAAGGTTTGGTGTTTTATTGACCCATTCATCCACCCCAACCTCCTTTAACGCTCTGTAGTAAAACAAACCACCACACTTTTACTTTTGCTCCTGTCATATTCACGGTGACCACTAGATGTCGCCTAACAACAGAGAGTAAGCTGCGAGAGAGCTGCTGCACAAAGGACCTAATGGTTGGTTTTTTACAGGACGACAATCTGCCGAACCTGAACAGAGAGTAAGGCAGAACCATTGATAACCTGTAATGTTTCTTGCTTTTTCCATATGACAGTCCTCAGGTGTGATTGTTCCTAATCACAGCTATTGTCATCTCCTCAGTCTGTTCGATGCCATCTACTCCCTGCTGAAGAATAAGATCCACCGGCTTCCGGTCATCGACCCGACATCAGGGAACGTCCTCCACATCCTCACTCACAAACGCATCCTCAAGTTCCTCCACATCTTTGTAAATTTCAAGCCAGTTTCCTAATGCTCCCGGCTCCATCTGAAAAGGATCTTCATTACACAGTTTGAGTTCAATCGCATCCTTTTATTTTCTTCTCCTCCAGGGATCCATGATTCCTAAACCCAGGTTTCTTCAGAAGCGGATCAGTGAAGTCGGGATCGGTACCTTTAAACAGATCGCAACAGTCCATGAATCAGCCACTGTGTATGACGCTCTGACCGTTTTTGTAGAGAGAAGAGTGTCGGCTCTGCCTGTAGTCAATGATCAAGGTAGTTCTGCCTTACGCTGTTATTCGCTGGTTTCAGAGTCCTGTTTGTAAAAGTCCTCTAACTTTAGCCATAAAACCTGAAAGTGAACACTTCACTTTCAGTTCATCAGTTAGTGGAGAGTGGATGTCTTATAATAGTTGACGGTACATACCTCTAATGTCTGTCCATCTGTATCATCTCTGGTCTGTGCGTCTTTCTCTGTAGGTAAAGTGGTGGCGCTCTACTCCAGGTTTGATGTCATTGTACGTACAATTCACACATCTTTTCTTCACTGTAATATATATAACTTTATTTCACAGACTCCAAGTCCAACAATTAACAGCAAAATGTAAATGTTGTTATTCTTGTTAAATCTAGCTTAAAGGGATAACCCATTGTCCCATTGGGTTAACCCATGGTCCAACACCGAGTTAGACCCCCCCTCGAGAGATGAAGTCTGCTAACCGCTAGCTTCTCTAGTTGTAGCAAGTTTATCAATGAGGATTCGTATACTGCGTTGTTTGTTATGGTGCGGTCATTGCTAAAGTTGCTACAGCTAGAGAAGCTAGCGGTTAACAGACTTCTTCTCTCGAGGGGGGTCTAACTCGGTGTTACGGTGCGTTGGACAATGGGTTAAACTTACGCCGGAATATCCCTTTAAAAGAGTCATTTTCTAAGTTTTGCTATTGCTACAAAACCAACAATAGTGAGAGAGCAATTTTAAATCAAACCCTCTGTAAAGTAATTATTGCCTTCAGTTTTGTGTTTTGGCACAATAGCGTCAATATGGTCACTTTGGGTGGCACAGCATAATTGATATCTAGAACTACAGTCAGGAAATACAATATCTGTTTGCACCTATAGAAAAGTGGTCCAGGAAGATCACAGTATGACTAATAACTGTTTGTTTTTTGTCAATGATTCAGAACCTCGCAGCCCAGAAAAACTACAACAACCTAAACATGACAATGCATGAGGCCATCACCTCCAGAGCCTGCTTGGTGGAAGGAGTCCTCAAGTGTTATCCTTACGAAACTCTGGAGACCATCATTGACCGCATTGCAAAGGCTGAGGTATTGCACATGCATTACTGGGATATGTCCTTATGAAGGCTTGGTTTAGGTTAGGATGTCCCCACTGTCTAAAACCTACAGTATGTGATATATTTTGTATATAGTGACGGTTGTTCTGTCGTAAATGCTGTGGTTTTATCTCATCAGGTGCATCGTTTGGTGTTGGTTGACAAGGACGATGTGGTGAGAGGGATTGTTTCTTTATCTGACCTCCTTCAAGCGCTGGTCCTCACTCCTGCAGGTATTGATGCACTGTACTCCTAACTCCAACCCCCCTCCATCCATCCCTTTTTGCTCTTTCTCTCAACCCTCTGGTTATCTGCCTTCAAATCCTCGAAAGCTTCCTGCTGCTTCTGGCGATTCTATGCTCCTCCCTCCACCTGTCACCGCTAATGTTTCCAAAACTCTTCTTCATCCAAGTCTCCATTCTCCTGAAGACAGTGAAGGTCTTTCTTCTCTTCCTGTGACATTGTCTGGTTCCAGTTTTCTCCCTGGTCCTTCCAGCTGCACTTTTTATACCCCTCATCTGAAACCCTCTGCTTCTCCGAGATCAACCTACTCTGAAACCTTAAGAGCAACTAACCATCTCTTCTAAAATCCTCTGCTCCTTTGTAATAAGCCAAACACATGTTCAGCCACCTCATGTGGAACAGCGGGCTCTTACCAAGGTTCTTACTCCTTCTATAAAACTCTCCTCTGAAGCAAAATTAATCATGCTCCCCTGAGGTACCTCCTGCAGAATCATCAAAGGCTTTCTCTAAAACCATCTGCCCTTTAATAAAGCAAACTGAAACCTTCTCCTAAACCTTCCAGCCAAATGCTTTGGATCGTCCCCTAAAACCTCCTGCTTGTGCCATCTAATCCTCAAACATCCACCCCAGCTTCAGTATCTATCAGTTCCTGTGCCTCTACCAAATTCCTGTCATCCTACCGAACAGCCAAGCAAACCTTCCAAAACCTCGTCTGAACCTCCCACCAATCAGCTCCAACTCTCCACACTTTCTCCAAAACATACACCCTTTCTTCAATCAGCCAATGTCTCCGTACTGCAGTACCTCCCTTTGAAACCACCACGCCACCAGCACCTCTTAGTCAACACACCTCAGGTAGGAAACCCAAGCTAATTCTGCTGCTGGTTGCCTGTCTGAGCTTGCATCTTCACTTTTCCTTCAAGCCCCAAGGTCTTGTTGCCGCCTGTAGTGGTTCTTCTGTACGTTCTCCAAAGGGGGAACTGGTACCCATGATCACAGCATCTCTATTTATAAGACACATTTCAAAAATGTCTGTGTGTGTGCCTGGTTTATAATCCCAAAAAAATTCTTGTAACAATACTATACAATCCTTAAAATGGGCTACACTGGCCTCAACAAGCAGTGAATCCAATGTGGTACCATTTCCACCCATCTCTGGTTGTAGAGTCTGTTGACATCAGGAGATATTTGTCCATCAACATGTTATTGATGGCTGAAGACAAAATGTCTTCACTCATCATTAATGTCTGAAGTGATTTATGCCTTGGGAATAAATGTGATGTCACAGGAGATGATTGATTTAGTTAAGTTTGTTTAGTTGTTTGTCCAGCTGCTTTGATATTGCTTCAAGAAAAAAAACTCTTCTAGCCTGACATGTCTGAGTTTGATAATGTCAAATTCAAAAACTTGAAGTTCTTTGACTTTGGAAAACTGCAGTTTTGAGGAAACAACCTCAACACAATGTCCATAAGTAACTCCTGAGCTTTCGATCATGTTACCTGATGTATATGGCCTTAAGGACCAGGAAAACTCAACAGTTACTGTGTAATCCCTAATGACATGTTAGGCTTAAGACCGTGTCCATGGCAGTCCAATAGTGTGAACACCTTTATCGAAGTTTGTCTGGTTCCTCTGATATGATGTGAACATGGCTTTGAGTTTCAGCCTTGATGAAACAGTCTGTAGCTGTAGACTCTGTGTTTTAATGCTTGTCATCTGTCTGCAAACAGTGTTGGACAAATTATAGATTTCGTCACCTCTAAAGAACAGGCATCTTGATTTGACATGACATTGGTTAAAATTAGACTTTAGTCACAATATAGTTAGAGAAGTTCAACCAGGTTTCAGAGTTTCCTCTCTTCATGTTCATTTTCTCATTTCTTCTTTTACAGATATTTTTTAGAGGCCGTCGCTTCAAGACTGAAGGAAACAAGATAACGTAGCACAAGATTGTGAGGTGGCAGGGCAGGATTGTGGCCAAGAAGTTATGGGTTTCGGTCCCAGAGTAGAGGAAAAATATAAGAAGAAAAAAATGGAAGCAGAAACTCTTTGACCCTCCTCTGTGAGCTCCACTAACGTGCTGTACATGGAGCTCTTTATTCCCAGGTGGTCGCCAATAGAAAACTGCTGGAAAGCTGTGTTGAACTGTATCGTGTGCGTTTGCAAAACAGCAGCAAACTGATGTTGACTTTTAAACTGAATATCATTTTTTTTTTTCCAAGATGTGTTACTTACTAAAAAAAACTTGTTCTTAACTCTGTGGTCTTAGAATTATTTCAGGTTAGTCTTTCATATACATAAAATACTGAACCAATTGAAATTATGTTTTTGTAAATGCACTTATGCTTCAGTCACTGTGAAAAAAATAAATGTCATGTTCTCTTTTCAATCGTATTAGAGTCTGATGGTGACTGTTATACTTGGCTTTAGGAATGCAGTTTAAGTCAGTAGAATGTAACTTTAATGTTGTGGTATATTGATTTGTTTATGAAAAGAAGTAATCACCGCCGACCCAAAGCCCTAACCTTATATACGTTCCTAACTCCAAAACTCCACCTTCTCCAAAGAGAAGAATGTACCTGACCCGGGTGGTCATAAATTAAGACAATATCTAATCTGTACAATTTACCCTCTGGCATTTACCCTCTGGATCAAAGAAAACATGGGTTCAAAGAAAAGTCACATAACCTCTAACCCAAGTGTTTAGCCTTTAGGCCAAAAAAACATTATTTCACGTTATAACGGGTCATTTTCCTTAGCAAAGAAGAGAACACACCTGAAGAAGAAAGTAAGATAATTCAGAACATAAAAGTAAATAATTTCAGGTGGATAATATACTACAATGTAATGAATAGAGTATAACCTGTAGGATAAATATGAGAGCACTTTAAAGGGACAACGAGGAGTTTCTATTTGGTTATAAAAAAAGTCTCACGTCAATGTGGATAAATCTCCGCGACCCACACTTGTTAATGGGCCCATTTTCGATAAATATATCATTTTGTCTCTATCATTATTTTCTTATTATTAGTGGTGGCGGCTCGACCAGTGTTTCCTTACTTTCAGTTTTGTGGCGAGTCATGAGAATAACGCAGCTGAATCGCCGTTTATGGTCGGAACTACCACGGTATGTGAACCTCTTTGAACGTCTGACTTTAATTATTAATGATTAAAAACATGAGTCTGTCTTGCGCCGGTCAAAGAATTTTACGGTGCGCGCGGAGGCTCATAAATGTAGTGTGAAAACGCTTCGCTTTTCCAAAACTTCTTGTTGTCCCTTTAATATATTTGTAATATCATGGTAATTATTGTGATGTAAAGATAAGGTACATAAAGATTAGTTAATGACTGATTAATTCTTTAAACTATATCACAAAGGCCAGAGGTCATTTCCTAGAAACACAAGATAACACATATCAGGAACAGGAAGTTCATCATCATCGTCATTAAATTGTGTTAAATTTGCTTTAGTTTGATCAGAAATTAGGTTGGACATGTATTAATGTGACCCTGGTCATGTTGATCAGTGACAGTAAATGACAGGCCACTCTGTCAGCTGATTCGACAGCAGGAGAGTGTGTCTGACTGACACAACTGGGGCGTGAGCTGCTCTGTTTACCAGGGGTGGATTTGTTAACTCTGCCAGTTTCATACATCCTGGTCACATGATTAGCAGTTTCCAGGTATACACACACACACACACACACACACACACACACAGACTTTAGGTAAACAGCTTCAGAGTCAGCGGCATGTTATCTAACCAGTTACCACAGAAAAAATTGATTATTGGACAAGTGATAAGAAAGAAAAACAGATCCATTACTAATATCGCAATGAATACTTTACATACAGTGTTGCAAAAAAAGAAAAGAAAAAAAGCCATTTCTGCAACGTCTGCTATCACTGAAGACAAAAAAAATACAATCAGTATAAGAATCTGTAAAATCAGCAGAAACACAAACTATAACAAACTAAAACAGGGAAGTTGAGTTTTTAGAGACTCTTTGGCTCTTGAAATCTCAAGCAGATCATCAGGGGAGAATGAAGAGGGTCTCTCTGCTTTACTACTTCATCCTCTGAACAAACATTTCAACCACCAATCACTTGATGAGACAGCCGTTCAACATTTTGCCTTAACGTCTGGCTGACTCTCTCTGGCAACACACAGATACACAAATATACACACAGACAGACAGACAGACAGAGGGGATGCAGCCGAGCATGTCCAGACACTGGAGCCGATGAGAAACGTGACCTGACTGCAAGGATGGATCCCAAACTGAGGTAGGACACCTGCTCACAGCATTGATGCGTAGAGTTCAGTCAACAGACTCCTTCTTTACTTACTGTGTTTTTTTTTATAAAGCTTCTTTCACAAACTGACAGTATGTTCAGTCTCACACATGTAGTTTAGTTGCTCCTCATTCATTTCATTGAGACCACAATTGCAAATTTCTTGCAAAAAGATTATATAGAATTAACATTTTTAGCTGCTGTAGTCTTTGCTGCAAATTCGGCATCATCTGAAAGTGCGCAACCTTTATCAAATGCATGCAAAAACATATTCCAACACACACTAACTTAGCTGATGCTAGTGTATTGAATACATACTGTATTAATCCATGGCGAAATAAGTCCCCAATGAATGCACTAAATCCTCCTTCCTGTTGACATCACTGAGCCTTTTTATGTGTCATCATTAGAGCCACAGACTGACAGATGAAATCAGACTGGAGACACAATAATTAAATAATTTTAGTCTTTTGATGGAGAATCTGATATTTTATTGATCCCAGAGAAGAAATTAGTGAGTTATAGTTTCTTCACCAGAAAGGAAAAGAGAAAATGTTGTGGATAGGAAAAATGTGATATGAATAATGTGAATCCCTATGAACTCCAGTTATACACAAAAGGTCTAAGTCAAAGACAAAAGAGAGTTTGGATTTTAAGTTTTCTTTGGATTAAGATCCACACTGAACATCCAAGGATTTTTTTTTTCAAAACTTCTAAATATAAAATATGAGTTTCCTACATTCTTGGGTAACTATTCTCACAGTGTCACTGAACTTAAGTGGTGTGAACTCTTTGATTCGTGAGTACAGTTGTGAAAAGGAGCAGGGAGGGCAGGTCACCTTTTATTTAAACCACAAACTAACACAACACTGTAAAGAAAGTGAAGCAGTGGAACCACAGCTGGTTAAACATGGAGAGAGATAGGCTGAGAATATTTTCTTTGGTACGAGGGGGAAGGAGCTGAGCTCAGCGGTCGGGTTTTAATCCTCGAGTGCACATGTATTAAAATCCCAGACTGGGCACGAGGTGGTGAAGAGAGTGAGGCTGTTGGTGAGGATGAGCTGAAAGATGTTTGGATAAGTCTTTATTTACAATCCTATCAAGATGATTAAGGGACTTCGGGAGAAGGAAAGGCTGTAAAAGTCTGAGCAAACTGGGAAGATAATTTGACCCTGGAAATAAGCCAGGGCCGTTTATACCAAAAACAGCTGATGGTAAAAGAGAAGTGTCATTCAGCTTTGGCTGGGAGAGGAATCATGTCGTAGCGTCGGCAAAGAGAGGAGAAGCTGAAGAATCAGAGAGACTGTGAGATCTGATTCACTGAGGTGGAAGTGAGGGTCCTGAACCTTCCTGGTGACTCTTGGTGAGAAAAGGAAACTTCTCTGGACCCGAGCAGGATGGATGAGCCTGAGAGTCCAGTGACTCAGCGGCGGTGAGGAGCTCCACTTCAATTTGTAAACTTTCTTTCTTTTTTTAAGTGTATTTTTTGGGAATTTGGGGCATTTTTAATTGATAGAATAGTTGAGAGAGACAGGAAATGGGGAGGCAGAGAGAGCGGGAATGACATGCAGCAAAGGGCCACTGTCAGATTCGGGATTTGAACCGGTGCCGGCTGCAGCGAGGGCTATAGTCTCTGCACATGGGGTGCCTGCTCAACCCACTGGGCTATACGGTGCCCCATTCTTTAACTTTTTATTACATTTTTATACAGGCCTAAAAGACGCCTGTGTTATGTTTGGAAATCACAAAATTTATCCTGGAGATTTCAGTCACATCCGGACGTTCGTATCCTGTATTCCTGAACAATTTTATCTCCACAACTTGCATAATTACATGATCACACAGTCACAGCTTATATTGTATTTACTGTATTTATTCATATTTCTTATTTACTACAAAAGAAGATTTGCAATCGTTAGTACAATTCAAAGACTAAATACCCTGAGTATTTGAACGCTATTTATTTGAAAGTCTTTTTTTTTTCTTAGGAATTAAACTCACAGTGTTCGTTAAAACAGCTCCTAACTTATCAAGTTTTCAAATTTTAATGATTTTTAGTTTTACAGTGCAATAGATTTATGAATTTGCTCATTCAAGCTGCTTTGATTGGTTGATTGTCTTTAGAAACAAATGTGGAAATGTTCCATATGTGGGATTTTTAAACAGATAGCCATCTGTTTAAAACCAGTGATGTGCAATAATCACACATCACAACAACTCATGTGTGTGTGTGTGTGTGTGTGTGGGGGGGGGGGGTTATCATCATATACAGAGCAATTTTGGTTTTGATCTATATGAAAGTGAACTGTGCTACATTTAAAATACTGAGAGCAGTGATCTTCTCCGATGAGTTAGCTAACAGGGCAGGTATCGTGGAGTTACCCACAACACTGGGTGTGTATTTAGTTTGTTATTTTATGGTGAATTAAAACAATCATCATCATCATACTCAATATTTGGCTTGAGTTGACTCACTGTACTGAACTCTCTGACTCACCAACATCAGCTGACACTTAAGTGTCTTCTGACAATGAACCACAAGGTTTAGATTGCAGCCTTCTTTACCTTTCAGGGAGGGGGTGGGGGATTAATGATCATGCTACATTTAACTGAGGCCAACATGGATGTGTAAAACCTTAAATACAGTGTAATATAATCCATCTTTCTGTGTAGCTATACTAATATTTGCTGGTCATTTACTTGGAAGATGTCTGTAGGCAGACCGGGGTTGAAAGTTGAGTTGACTAACTGAAAGTCTTCCTCTTCCTCCTCTGAGCAGGAAGGGCAAGATGATATTTGGCCTGAAAATGAAGAAGAAGAAAAAGAAGAAAGACCCAGACCTGGTCCTGGCAAATAAAGGAGCTGTGGGTGAGGCCTGGAAAACAAACAAAGACACACACACACACACATTTATCCTTGTCTGACTATTAGTGGGGACCGATTATTGACATAATGCATTCACAGCTCCTTAAACTGATAATAGGCCTAACAGCTGGAGGGACATCCAGCTATACTCATTACCCCTCAAACGGACATTAGACTTACAGGGTCCATTATTTTAGTCCCCACAAACCTGCTGGACCCCAGAAGTCCAGTAAAACAAGTACACACACATACACACACACACACACACACGAATCCCTCAGTCTTGGCTATACAACAGAGTATGTAATGTATCCCTGTCATATCATTGTGGATGAGACTAACCCTTGTCAAACAGTCAAACACTGGAGTGATAATGTTGCAGTCACGGTTGTTTACACAGAACATCATGGGGCATCAGAGTATTTAACTGTCTGTTTAACTAGTGCAGTAATCAAGGTGTTCTAGTATTTTCTTAAAGCCTAAAGCACCAAACTCCATCATGAAATTAACATGTGTGTTTTACTTGATAATCCTGAGTAATTTCACAACCGGAGCATCTTTTACATTCAAATCTATTGATCACTCTTTTAAGTTATGTTACTGTTGTTAGTACCGTTGGTTTGCAACATGAGGTCAGTCCACTCGTGTGTGTGTGTGTGTTCCTCTATATCTGCAGACAGTGAGGCCGAAGCATCTGAAGCATCTATGCTACTGGAAGGAGAAAGCGCAGAGGATCAACCGGGACCCTCTGCAGTACGAACCAGAATAATACCAAACAACAAGAGGTGGGAAATGTTTTATACACGCTATTAAATGGTTGTATATAATATTATATATTATATATTATATAATATATAATATAATATATGCACTGACAAAAAGTGTATAACATGAAATATCCTGTGGGATTCAGTCAATTGAGATTGACAGATTGTGAGAATGTGGCAAATGGTAATCCAGTTTGGCTGTATGTTATAACAAAATTTGATACTCTGATCTAAAATCCCTTGGAGAGATGAAATTGCATTGACTTTTGGCAGTTTATGAAAATAAAACCACAAGGGAATAAGTGTTTAAAAAAAAAAAAAATCATATTCTATTAATATTTTTCGTATTTGTTTGCATCCCAGGCAGCGACACACAAAACTTTACACCTTAACATGATACATTCATGCTATTAAGTTATATAGCTATATAGGATTAACTGAGTTTATTGTTTATTTACAACAGGTAACAGATCATAAATAGCCGTTCATTATTAAAACCTTTACATGCACATTTCTCTGTATAACTGTTAGATTTTGAGTCTGACCTGTGCAGTAAAACTTCCACAGGTCCAAACTGAAAACTCGCATTCAGGACAGTGAAGGGAAACCACAGAGCTTCCAGGTAACAACACGCAGATCACACAATATAAAAAGAAATAACCAAGCTAGAGTAAGTATATAGATGTAATTCTTTATGTTGGTTTGTAGATTGCCATTAATATCACAGAGGCGAGGCAGCTGGTGGGGGAAAACATCGACCCCAGTGTGGTGATTGAGATTGGTGACGAGAAGAAACAGACGTCCGTCAAAGAAGCAACCAATGCTCCCTTTTACAATGAGGTCAGAATAAACAGATGATGAAATAATTTAACAAACTTTCTTAGTGTGTGTGTGTGTGAGTTTTCTAACTGTCCTCCCCCTCTCTGTCCATTAGTATTTCGTGTTTGACTTCTTTGCCCACAAAGAGGTCTTCTTTGACAAAGTCATCAAGCTCTCGGTGAGGAAGAAGAGCAGATCAGTGGTTTCTTCCATGAAATTTAATCTTTTTTTCATCTTGACTTCAGGTATCTTGTGTTTTTAATGTCCATGTTTTTAAACTCATGCTCTTCTCTCCAGGTGATGCACTCTAAGATGCTGAGGAGTTTCTGTGTCGGCTCCTTTAAGCTGGACGTGTGGACAGTCTACAAACAACCAGGTAACGACCACCGTCCACGTCACGGTGCATCAATCCCCTGTGAGTTCAGTCTGGGGTGATGGAGTGATGGCTCTCTCTCTTTCTCTGTGTCTCAGGTCATCAGTTCATGAATAAATGGGCCATGCTGACCAATCCTGCTGACATCAGCACCGGGGTCAAAGGTTATGTTAAGTGCGACATCAGCGTCACAGCAAAGGGAGATGCTGTGAAACCAGGTCCAAAAGCGAGTGATGCTGACGAGCAGATAGACAAGTACGAAAGCCAGCTTTTTTCCTAAGTGTTGTTTTTCTGTAAGGATAAACATATTTTTTTAATATTTTGCTCATGTGTTAAAAGAACTTATTATAATTTAGATATAGAGGGTCCACATAAGGCGATTATTTGAGATCATGTCACGTAAAATATCATATACCGTGGAGTTGCCATATTACCCGGAAAAATCTACTTTATTGTTATTTAATGATTTCAAGTAGACAGGCACACACACCCATTTTATTCTCTTGGCATATTGTTGCACCTGCATGTACAACTAATACATCCTCCCTAATTTCAGTCATAGCAATGAATGTAGGATCTCTTTATATGCAGACGATACTCTACTGTTTGAAAGTTTTGGACATTTTCATTCTTCTCTGTAACTGATTTAGTATATTGTGTGATTCACTTTGTTGCACAAGTTTGTCTCATAATTTTATGTGGTAAATAGTTGTTACCATCACTCTAGTTATTACTGATATACCTGGTTGTTTAAAGGCTCATCGTCTTAATCTTTGTGTTTTGCTGTGATGTTCCTCCTCAGGAACCTGCTGATACCAGAAGGTTTCCCCTCTGAACGGCCGTGGGCTCGTTTCTGTGTGAAGGTGTATCGAGCTGAAGGCCTCCCCCGGAACAACTCCGGCATCATGGCCAACGTCACCAAGGCCTTTATAGGAGACAACACAGCACTCGTAGACCCATATGTAGTGGTCAGCTTCTTCAAACTAGCGGTGGGTGAAATAAAGGTTACCTTAGACGACTTTATCGTCAAGTAAAGGCTCAGAGTTTTATATTATTCCAAATTCAAAGATGTTTTTGTCTTTTAAGGCGACTAAAAAATGATTCTATCTCCTTACCTTCACCTCTCAGGGTCGTACAGCCACTCAGAAGTCCACAGCAGACCCAGTGTGGAATGAGCAGATTGTCTTCACAGAGATGTTTCCTCCTCTGTGTCAGAGACTGAAGCTCCAGGTCCAGATGCACACCATTTTAATCTCAAAAATACATTATCTTTAAATGTTTAATAATACTATAAACATATCATTGTGACAGGATTTTGGCTTCTTTCTTTTTCTCTCAGGTCTGGGATGAGGGAAGCATGAGTGATGTTGCCATAGGAACCCATTACTTTGACCTGAGACGTATCGCCAACGAACAGGATGGTGACAGAGGTAAAGAGAGATGAAGAGATGGGTTTGTCTCATGGTGATTGTCCATCTTCTCCGTCTTATTCCCCCTTTCTTTATTTCCTTCTTGCTTTCTTCAGGATTTTTACCAACTTTTGGTCCAGCGTGGATCAACCTGTACGGCTCCGCACGCAACTCTTCATTGGGTGACGACACTGTGGAGCTGAATGAGGGCATTGGAGAGGGCGTGTCTTACAGGTCAATGTTAAAAGATGAACATTAATCAAACATTTTGATGTAAAGAAACCTAGATCAATGAGTAACAAATCCTGCTGGTATCAGGGGGCGGGTCTACATGGAGTTGGCGGTTGAAATCCTGTCAGGAGGCAGTGGTTCAGAGTCCAAACTCACTCGAATGGTGAAACCAGCGAAGGATGCTAAAGCAGGAAAGGCCGGAGGGAAGGATGGTAAGACGGCAGCAGGCGGAGCAGCAGGAGCAGCAGCAGGAGGAGCACCCGAGGACGACAAAGGGAAAACCGTGGCAGCAGAGGTCCTGCCCGTGGAATCTCCACCTGTGGTAAGAGCTGATGTCCTCAGTGGTTCCAATATAGAAACTACTGCACTGCAAATACTCCGGTACCCATAAACCTTTGCTGTTTCCGTGTCCAGCTGGATGCTGACAACAAGGAGAACTTCCTGCTGTTTGGTGTTTTGTTTGAAGCCTCCATGATCGACAGAAAGATTGGAGACAAGCCAATCAGCTTTGAGTTTTCACTGGGTGAGTCATCAAATCAAACATTGAAGTGAGATCAAACTACCGCTGCAGGAGTCAAACCCTCCTTTATTTACATCTTCTCTCTCAGGTAACTATGGCAACACCTTAGAGCCCAGCCTCAGTGTCAGTCCCGTGGTCCCTCGGAGGAGGAAAGCTCTGGAAGTCCCAGACAGCGGTGACTTCTTCAGCACCTCCCCTCGAAGTTCCCCCCCGATGTCCCCCTCCTCCCCTCTGCTACCCAGAGACCCTCAGGAGACTCACTTGCTCTATAAGTCCACCACGCCTCCAGAGAAACCGGTCATTGTCGAAGGGAACAGGTGAAGCCACATTAACATTTGATAACAGACTTAGCTTATTTCAATCAATCAATCACCAGCTAAACCAGCTGGGAGTCATGAAGAGGCTGAATGACTAATGGATTAGCTATAGGAAAAGGAAAAGCAACTGGAAAGAATAATGTGTGTGTGTGTGTGTTCTTGTACTTACTACGTTGTGAGGACCGGCAAATCATAACCAACAGAGTGAGGACATTTTTCGGAAGTGAGGACATTTTGACCGGTCCTCACTTTTTCCAAGGGCTGTTTGAGGGTTAAGACTTTAGGCTATAATTAGGTTTAAGTTAGTTAAAGAGTAATGGTTTGGGTTAGGCATTTGTTTTGGTTGGTTAAGATTAGGGTAAGGGACTAGGGAATACATTATGTCAATGAGTGTCCTCACAAAGATAGCCTTACAAGGGTGTGTGTGTGTGTGTGTGTGTGTGTGTGTGTAGGTACTACATGCATCTTCCCCTGGAGAAGCAAAAGCCGTGTGTTAATGTGCTGAGCCAATGGGAGGACAGAACCTACCGACTCTACAACTCAAACATGCTGGAGAATATAGCTGTTCTGTTTGTATGTGCACACACACACACACACACACACACACACACACCATAAAAGTGTCAAATTGAACCTAAGCACTCAATAAACCTGACGACACTCTTCAGGTAAAATATTTCTGTCCTCTCAGGAAGGGGGCGTGGCCAGTGCTGCAGAGCTGCACAAGAAGTCCGACCCCGGGGCCGAGGACATGCTGAAAATCGTCCTCAAAGAATTCTGCATGGACGCAAGGTGTGATCAGATATCACAAGAGCATGTGTAGTTACTGCAACGATAGTGGGAAAGTGTGAACAACACGTTGTTTCTTTATTGAATTAAAATGTCAAACATGGACAATTTTCTAGCGTTTAATAGAAATTATACTTCCAGTTCTATCCACACTGTGTTCAATGTGTGTTTGTTTTCTACAGGAGTTTCATAGCAGGAGCAGAGGCCAAGCTGAAAGCAGAGCTGAAGTCCACCAATCTGACACAACTGGACAAGAAACGCCTGACCTTGTGCACACAGGAGCTGGTGGGGAAATAGTTTTTGATTTGAACATTGTTTAAACTACAGACACTGTCTTAGGTGGCAAATGTGGGGTGTTTTACAAAAGAATATTCCATATACATTACCATTAAATGTGTGTGTGTGTGTGTGTGTGTGTGTGTGTGTTGCAGGATGGTATGATAGAAGAGGCCCAGTCTTTGGGAGGAAGGAAGAGAAAAGCTGGTGGTATGAAAGAGATGCTGCAGGATGCAACAAAACTCACACAGAGACTTCGCTTCCTGGTACAAGAGGTACAGGACTTTTGTGTGTGTGTGTGTGTGTGTTTGTGTGCATGCATGTGTGTGTATGTGTGTTATACATGTGCATGTTTTTTTCTTATTCACCCTGTGCATCTTTACCTTTCTTACCCCACACGCCGCAGCCCCAGCACACAATACCAGACATGTTTGTGTGGTTGCTGAGCAACAACAAGCGTGTTGCGTGCGCTCGGGTCAAAGCCAGAGACCTACTGTTCTCCAGCAACCAGGAGGCCCGAGGAGTCCACTGTGGCAAGATAATCACTCTGTTCCTGAAGGTAGATGCACTGCAAAAACTCAAAATCTTTCCAAGAATATTTGTCTCATTTCTAGTCAAAACTAAACTCTTTTCACTCAAAATAAGATTCATCACCTAACAATGAACTTGTTTTTAGATCATTTTCATTTGTTTCAAACAAATTTTCACTTGAAATAAGTATAAAGTTTCAAGTGAAATTGCATAGATCCAAGTGTGCGGAGATCTTTTTCTTCAGTTTGGACACTTATACTACAATACCTCCAGCACCTTAGCAGAGAACCAGCCGGGTGAAGCGGCAGCCCCCTTTTTGCATATACTTGAAATAAGTAGAAAAATCTGCCAGTGAAAGTTTTTTGTGCTTGTAATAAGAATGAAAACTTGATCCACTGTCAGATTCTTCTCCTTTTTTCAAGTGAAAATCTGCTTTAAAGAAGTAAAAAGTGTCTAAAAACAAGCTACTTTTTAATGTGATGAGTCTTATTTTAAGTAGAATGAGATTTGTTTTGACTAGAAATGACATTTTGACTAGAAATAAGACAAATATTCTTGGTAAGATTTTGAGTTTTTGCAGTGTGCTCACACACAAGTTAAAAACTCTTGTTGCAACACAGGCTGGCACGCACAGAACAAACATGTGTGTGTGTTTTGCAGCCTCCAGGGAAGCGATTTGCAGGCCTGTCAGTCCAAGCGAAGCTGGATGTGTATCTGTGGTTTGGGACCTGCCCCGACTCCATCCACATGATGGACGACCTGCCTGCAGGATTCACTCCGGCCAGAGGGGGCGCTGACCCCAACAACCCACCAACACACCTGGTCTGTGCAGGTGAGCAGGAAACTACAAATACAAGTTTCTTTTTCAGTCAACACAAAACATGTAATGTGGTCAGAGGGATGTTTGTTATACATTTAAATTAGTTCTCTGACCCTAAAATACATCCCATGTTTTATGTTGTTTTGTCTCCAGAACAGCATCACTTCCAGCTCAGGTGTCACATGTATCAGGCTCGTGGTCTGATCGCTGCCGACAGCTCCGGCCTGTCTGACCCTTTCGCTCGCGTCACCTTTCTGTCAAACTGCCAAACCACCAATGTGAGTGTGTGTGTGTGTTAGAAGGGTTCATTGTATGTGTAGACATCACTAGATTTTTAGCTTCATACGGTATAAAGGTAGATGTTTGTGTTAAAGCTCCATACAGTATAAAGGTAGATGTTTGTATTAAAGCTCCATACAGTATAAAGGTAGATGTTTGTGTTAAAGTTCCATACAGTATAAAGGTAGATGTTTGTGTTAAAGTTCCATACAGTAGAAAGGTAGATGTCCATGTGTAGTGTGATTATAAAGCAGCTCTAGGTTCTATATTAATACTGTGAAAGTATCAAAATCTCAGTCTGCATGGAAATGCACACAGCCTGTATTCAGAAACTGAGCCTTAAAACCAGCCGTCAGGACTTCCTGTCACTTTGTGATGTCACAACAAAGCAGTTACAAAGCCCCATCCACCTGGACCCAGTGTGTTTTACCTGAAATCTACTCAGTTTTTTTTTTTTTTAGATCACTCAGAAAACAGTTAGCCAGTCAGAAGAGAGGCTCAAATCCTCCTCTCTTCTGATTGGCTGACACAGACTTGTTGTTACTAGAGCCCCAAAGCTGTTATCTTCATTTGTGGGCACAATCAAGTGACCTGAGTTGGTGTGTCCAGGTTTAAGGTTTTTATTTGTGTTTGTGTTGTTGTCAGATCATCAGTCAGACTCTCAGTCCTACGTGGAATCAGTGTTTGCCGATGCACCGCCTGCTGCTGAGTGGAGACCTGGAGCTCATCCAGCAGGAGCCTCCACGAATCATCATCGAGGTTTACGATGATGACGCTCTGGTACAGAGATGAACAGATCAATCAAGTCAAGGTTTAGTCATTATCACCTCCTCTCTCTGTCTGACCTCCTCCTGTCTGCTGCCATGTGCAGGGTAAAGCTGAGTACCTGGGGGCCACAGTAGCCGTCCCGGAGGTGAGGTTGTCCTCGGAAAGCTACAAACCTCCAACCCTGCAATACAGCCCGCTGCACTGTGGCAGTCAGACAGGAGGAGACCTGCTGGCTGCGTTTGAGCTGCTGCAGGTCGGTCACATGGTGTTTCTGTTGTGTAACCTCCAGTTTCCATCATAATAATGCAGAATGAATCGTAATATAAAATATCACTGTGATGACTGTGAAGATCACAGAGTCTGGAGACCAGAGTTTGCCGCCATTAGAGGAACAAGACGGAGGCATCTACGCGGTTCCTGAAAACATCCGACCTGTTCTCAGCACCTACAGACTGGAGGTTTGATCACCTGAGAGTCTGGACTCAGTGTTTGTGGTCTGATGTAAAAGATGAATCTGGTGTTGGTTTATATCTTTATTTGTCTCCGCCAGGTTTTATTCTGGGGTCTGAGGGAGTTGAAGAAGGTTCAGCTCTTGTCCGTCGATCGACCACAGGTACAAAAACAAACATGAATGAACAAGTTTGTCTGATTTTAGGGTTTTGGTTTAAGTGTTTCTTATCTTATCACATTTTTATTTAGATGCTTTTATTTTGGTGTTTAGGGGATAGTTCAACATTTTGGCAAATTGGCCCATTGCCATAATCCCTATAGTTTTAAACTCATCAAATACACAATCGAACAACTCCAAAACGCTCTTGTGGACAAGTTGTGACCTGCACATTCACCACGCTATGAGATAAATACAGAACGTCACGAGACGAGTTGTTTTAGAGGTAAATTCATGCAAAACTGCTGATGCGTGTTCCCGACAGGGAACGCAGTCTCTGCATTTACCTCTAAAACAACTCTGTCTCGTAACGTTCTGTTATTATCTCATAGCGTGGTGAATGTGCAGGTCACAACTTGTCCACCAGAGCGTTTTGGAGTTGTTCGATTGTGTATTTGATGAGTTTGATGAGGGAAACCAAGAAATCCCATTAGCCTCCGTAGCGTAGCTCTGAGCAGCTCACGGCTCTGCTCCGCCGTTCTAAAAATAGCTTGTACTGACAATTACAGGTAATGAACCTACTCCTAAAACTATAGGAATTATGGCAATGGGCCAATTTGCCAAAATGTTGAACTATCCCTTTAGGATGTTGTGCTTTTGGAAGTGTTGTGTTAGCTGGTGGTACAACTTCTATGTGTATGGATCCACTTTTGTGTTATGTTGTGTCTTTTGTCTTAGTCATTTCTATTCTATATGTAACAGATCTGAATCTTGATTCACATATGTGATATGTACACAAGAAAAATGTGCTGCCTCCCACAAGAGGGAAAGAGATAAACCGTGCAACAGGACGGAACCTTTACAGAAGGAAAAACAGATGGTGAATCACTCTTTTTTTCACTCTCTCACTCTCCAGGTCTTCATAGAGTGTGCAGGTAAAACTTTGCGTTCCTCCGTCATCCAGAAGTACAAGTCCAACCCAAACTTCTCTGTGTTGGTTGATGTCATAGAGCTGGTGAGACCTACACACCTAATAAAACATGTGTTTACAAAAAGTACGAGATGCTACGCAATCATATCTGGGTCTAAAGTTATTTTGTTCCTTGAGAACCTGACATGTTTTTCATCGTTCTGCAGGAGCTGCCAGAGAACGAGCTCCTCCACCCTCCTCTCAGTATCACTGTCGTTGATTGGCGGGCGTTCGGTCGCAGCACACTGGTCGGAAACCACATCATCAACAACCTCAAGGCCTTCAATTACATCGCTCCTCCAGCCCCGCCTGCTCCCATACAGACACACAAACTACCCAAAATCACGTACGGCCCCGAACCTGGAACCTCAGCAGATCCACAGAGCGCCGAGGGTAAGACAGCTGCACAGGGATATTAACGTTAACATACATCAACAACATCAAAACATGGCAGTAAAATAAACTTCGGTCTTTGAATTTGTGGAAATTTGTCTTTGAAAGTTCTTGAGAAGTCAGTGAGCGTCATGTTTAACCGTCCTGTTGTCCTCCTTGGTCAAGGAAGGAAGGAAGGAAGGACGAAGGGAAAGAAGGAAGGAAGGACAAAGGGAAAGATGGGAGGAAAGAAGGAAGGGGAGAAGGAAAGATGGAGGGAGGGAACAGATTGGGTCAATTGGGTCAAAAAGGAAGGAATGAAGGGAGGAAAGAAGGAAGGGACAAAGGAAGGAAAGAAAGATGGAGGGAGGGAACAGTTTGGGTCAATTGGATCAAAAGAGGAAGGAATAAGAAGTAAGGACGATGGGAAGGAAGGGAGGGAAAAAAGAGGGAAGGAAAGAAGGAAGGATGGAGGAAGGGACAACAGGAGGGTTAAAGTCCCACTCCCGCGACCCTTTTTGGTCATTTTAAAACCAGCTCATTAGCAATGCACCTCTGGGGGGTGGGCGGAGACTGCGCTGCTCTGCACCCGCCCAGCCACCTCCTCGCACCCCACCCCCCCGCTCGCTGACAGCTGGACATTGGACAATTACAGATTCAGCACGTTTAGCGTAAAACTCCACACTGGGATTCGATCCCAGACTGGAGCATAGTCCTTGCTCATGGTGCAAGCTGCTCTACCAGGTGAGCTATACCTGTTATACTTTAACAGCTACACCGAGCTGTCAAGCCTTTCACCTCTGAGCCAGATGCAGAGCGGGGCGGGAGCTTGTAGCACTAGTGCCCTCCCCTGGAGCTGTGACACGTCAGCTCCAGTCTCCCTGAAACTGCCAGTTTGCGTCTGCCATTGGTTCACAGCAATTTGAAGGCAGAAAAACTCAGAAATGCAATTTTGCACTTCCTTTTCTGCTGATATATGCTCTAACACAAGAAAAATGCCACAGGAACATGTGAAAAGCTAAAAAAACACGATTTTCACGGGAGTGGGTCTTTAAGAAGTTGTGTGATCAGTCTTAACCATGAGATGTTCTATCTGTGGTCCATCAGGACCGTCACATCCCACTGGAGAGACCAGTTCTGTTGCTGCTCTAACCAATGAGGAGTTTCTCGTCACTATTGATGACGACGCTCCGCGACCAGCCCCGCCCACCCCTAAGGAAGAAACCAAGAAGAAAAAGTTAAAGGTTCTTGATTTATCACTGTGATAATAATGTAGATCACATGCAGTGGTGTCTGATTCTTTCATGTTTAAAATCCAGAGCTCGAGGAGCACCAAGAGGAGGAAACGAACCATCGCTGACGAATCAGCAGAGAGCGTCATCGACTGGTGGTCCAAATACTACGCCTCTGTGGAGAAACAGGTGGAGTTCTGTTGCAAAAAAACAAAACAAAAAACCTTTTCAAAAAGATAATGTGTGATCATCTGTATATGTGTTTGTGTTGCAGGACAAACAGAAGGACAGCGCCCAGCTGCCCCAGGTCTTTGAAAAAGGTCAGAACTCCTCTGTTGTATCTGACATTGTGTGGTGATCATAGAGAGCAGGAGGCAACAGGTGGAGGTGTGAGCAGGTCATGTGTCTGTGTCATGTGACTCTTTGTCTCATACACACATACACACACACACATTGTTGTGTGTTGCAGCTTCTCAGTTCCACAGCTTGCTCAGCGCTGGACTGGATTCTCTGGGTAAGAACTCAGACGACTGAACCCTGAGTGAATCTCCCTGGTTTCTGTGGACAGATGTTTGCAGCTGTTTATGGATAATTGAGGATATCATACTGGATGTTTGGTTCTGTCACTGCATGATCTCCCCTGCAGCCGCCACTCCGGCTTCTGCTTCTGTAGATACATAAGTTGTGGTGGTCACTTGTTGTTGTGCAGGGATCAGCCTAGTGTGTGTTGTTGCGGTGGTGTGAGGTTATAACTGAGAGGAAAGGTCAACTTTTTTTGTCTTCTGGCACTTGTATGGTGGCCCGGAAAGTTCAACACACTGCAACCTAGGAAAACACATGAATATTTCCAAACGTGCTGCAAACTCACTAAACATAACAAAAGTGTTTCCATGTGTCCTCCCCTGGTAACTTCTCTGACTTTTATTGCTTCTGTTTCGTTTGTCAAACAACATTGTACACTATGTTTTTAGGTGGTGTGTAAAAATTTTAATTCCATTAGCGCGAGAGAGTGAAC
>NC_140927.1:28250585-28320238 GCF_045865225.1 Trachurus japonicus | reverse complement strand
GTATGGTTACATGGTATACCTTGGTTCTCTGAGTGAAGAGGACTGACATCTCCACTCAGTTACATATCCAATATGTACGTGGATATGACCCCCGCTGCCTTGTACATGGGCACGTGTGCTATTTCTTAAAGACACACCGGCTTGCCCGCCCACAAGCCCTATTGCGTAGCTATAAAAAGCGCCTGCGCCGGCGTGTAATCACTGATAGTTTGATCGAAACAGTGTCTCCGAGCGCCTAAGGATGGAGAGACACGTCTCTTCACTCAGAGAATCACAAGGTTACCATGTAACACATACAGTTCTCTATCGTCTTGATACTGTCGGTCACTCCACTCAGTTACATATTCCATATGTCCGGGATAAGATCTTTAAGACACCCCGTGAGGAGACGGTTGGCAGCCACAATACCCACACCACAACGTGCAACACAATAGTAGACGAACTATGTACACAATGTACAATATATACTATTCACATGGAGAAGAGCCCCGCATGGCGCTAGGGCCAACCCTGAGAGGGAAAGGGCTGCCATGGAAGCCCGCAAGACGCTAGGACTAACCCAAGGAGACCGACAATGGCCCCGCTAAGAACGCAGGGCCCAGCATGGCCCACAGAGCGGCCGCTCACTCAGCACTGCAAGACGCAAGGCCGAGGGGAGACAAATAAATGTGAGGTCGGGCCACGCCTGCCACAACGCCGGAGCCTGGCCCATGTTGATGTGCCATTGCGGGACCCGCCGACATCCTGGGGGGCCCCATTGTGAAGCCTCCAAGGGACCGCCACTATGGTCCAGTGGGGACCCATGCGGGCTACCAAATGCAAGCCCAGCATACATCTCTGCACGGGCAGCATGTGAGAGGGGCCGCCCACAACCATGGAACCCATGGTGCAGGCGGTCCCTCCACCACGAGCCTTATCTTATTTCTTAAGAAGGCAGAGTCCCAAGTCGCAACCTGGTTGGTTGGCCAGGGCTCTGGTGGCTGTCAGGACCTTTGGGGGACGCTCGGCAGGGACCCCTCAGCCCTGGCAGGTGGTCCACGCCTCCTGCCCCGACGGGGGTACCCAAACGCCGACGGGAAGCCCTCCCAACGCAGGTCTGAGATCCCTATTGCCATGTTGAGGGCCACTGGAGTTGGTGCCACTGGAGTTGGTGCCGGCTGAGACCACGAGACCATGTCTGTAGTGTACTCCTGGCAAGGCCCACTGACAAAACCTTCCCTTGCACCAGCGGCGGCCCTCCTGTGCCTGCTGGCAATCAGGGCCTGAAAAGCAATGGGTCCACAAAACATAGCGGGAGGTTACCCACCACACCGGCACCACTTAAGCAGGCAGTCTCTATCCCCTCTTGCGGCAGCAGGGAATTGAGGAACTACGCCACAGGTGGCGGCCCTCGCCACCCAGATAAGGATGCCCAAAAGCAACAGCCCGCTGCCTCATGCATGCGCCATCATCACGGAGGAGCAGGCATGAGGAGGCCGTCTGTAGCTCCTCCCCCACACTGGTGTCATCCTGAGCATGCCGGAGACAAGGTCACGGAGGTAAAGAGACAGTAATAGCCACCAGTGTTGGCCAACCGGGTCTGCACCGCCCAATTGAACTTTAATGTAAGCTTCGCCTACCAGGGACTTATCCATTCTCCTGCAGTTCTTGGCTGGAGCAACGGGGGTTTGTGGTGCCCGTTGCCATTGGATAGATGCTGGAGGGGGAAAACCTGTGGGGATGAGGAGTTCGGTCCACTGGTGGGAAGTGTCCCACAAGCAATCCTGGTCCCTGTCATGCTTGTCACAGAAAACCGGCGACATGCTGCAGATCCACTATGTTGGTATAGCAAGTTGGGGAATGGAACTGCTGAACACAAGCAAGTTCCTTAAAATCAATGCAGGAGGGGCATCCTGGATGATTGGAAGCAGGGGGACGCACCTCTGTCAATTCATCCTCAAACCTAGAGGGACGTGTGGGCCCTAATGGATTAGCAGTGGAGGGATAACCACCCGAGAGCTCAGTAGGCCCCTGTCTCATTACCGCCTCTTATATTATTACGTCGGTGAGCATACCTCCCACCCTCGTTGGCGTCGTTCCACCAGTTTAGCTGCGCGCAGAGTAGAGGTTCGTTGTCATCGGAGGAGGCGACCGTTTCTATATCCACATCCTCCTCCGCCTCTTCCTCCCTGTCCAACCCTGAAGACGGGTGCAGGTAAGAACTGAGCGTAGCGGCCAGGAATCCACCCTTGGGCCGAAGGGTGAGCAGAGGAGTCTGCCAGACCCCTGAAGACTCCCTCCCTCCCCTCCGAAGCTGCAGCCGTTCTGCCAGTTATCCCCGCCACGGCCCCTCTTTTTTTCTCAGAAACCTGAGGCCTGAGCGTTTTGATGTCATAAGAAACGACACAAACCGAGCCTCCCTAGTATGTGGGGGCAGAATAAAACCATGTACCATGCATGATTGAGGTTTCTCACTTGAGGCCAATGGCATGCTCATGCCCCAATACAAAGCACAGCAACTATCATGCCCATCCTCTAGGGGCATGGCCCACCCCACAGCCAACACAGCAATAGCCCTCCTGGGCTTGCCATACTGCCCAGGACCGGAAACAGGACAGTTACCGGCACTATCCTGTTTTACAGGAAGCCTGCTAGCACCGCGGCTAACTATGGCTTTTTTTTTTTTTTTTATTTGCTTTTGTGAGTTGGTACTTTGCGTCGCCGGCCCTGTGGGAAACCGTACACTCTTATGATGGGGTGAGAGTGGCTCGGACTGTTGTGATGATAGGGAGACATAACGTTCGCCGCCCGGGCGCGTCAGCCTCGCGAGCCGCGGGCAATATCGCCGGTTGAGGGGAACACTGCCGAGGCCGGCCCGGGAGCGCATAAGAGCTTTCCGGCTCCAGCCACACAGATGATGTTCGCCGTGAATCCACCCGGCGCGTCAAGCCCGACGGAGCCGCGAGCAATACGCCAGGTGAGTAACGCTGCCGAAGACCGGGAGCCGAAGAGCTCACGGACTCAGCCACACAGGACGATGGTAAACGCAGTGACATCCACCCGGCGCGACAGCCCGCGAGCCCGATGCGGGCAAAACGCCGATGGATGGGACACTGCCGACCCGGACAGTACTCATAAACCACCCAAGCGCGTCAGCCTCACGAACCGCGAGCATTACGCTGGGGAGAGAGCACAGATAGACCGGACGCAGTACCCGTGTGTATCCACCAAGCGCGTTACGCTTCACGAGCCGCAGAGCGATACTCCGGGAGAACTACAGGCCTCCGACCTGGGACGCTGGGAGCCAGAGGACCTCCGGCACGGACCATACAGGCTATGGTTTTCTTTATTTCTTTATTTTTTTTGAAAATGAAACAGACAGACAAGCAGCTTCGGATACAGCTTCCTAGGGAGGGCTGCCAGTGACAGACGCACCCGACTCACACAGAGTAAGCGGATTCACTGCTATATACTTTTGCTCCCTGCTTTTCAGTATATAATTTCTCGGATTGATGGAGACACAGCACCCTGACGGCTACAACCGTGGAGATCCAAACAATCAGGTGATTACACGCCGGCGCAGGCGCTTTATAGCTACGCAATAGGGCGTGGCCGGGCAAGCCGGTGTGTCTTAAAGAAATATCCACGTGCCCTGACAAGCAGCGGGGGTCATATCCCGTACATATGGAATATGTAACTGAGTGGAGAGACAGTCTCAAGACGATAGAGAACTCAACTTGTCTCTGCTGGAAACACTCTTGTTGTAGAGTTGGATTTGCAGTTTCTTTCTGTGCAAGTTTTTATTATTTTTTTAATTTTTGCAGTGCTTCCTTTTCCCAGTTGAGGATGTTCTTCTAAATTTGCAGTTTGTTTGTGTCTTTGCACGTTGCAGTGTGTTGAGCTCTCAGGGCCACCGTACGTTACTGAAACCACAGAGTGAATTTTGTCTGTTCCTGCTGTCGACGCCCCTGTCATCACTGTGCGAGTAAATGTTTAAGTGTTTGAGCCAGAATATGTTTGTGTGAGTGTCTGCACTGACCTCGTTCTGGTTCTGGTTCTGGTTCTGGTTCTGGTTCTGGTTCTGGTTCTGGTTCTGCTCCATCAGTCTCCTCCCAGTCCGACACAGACAAGAAGAAGAAGCAGAAAGGAAAAGGAACCCTGGAGCAGAACCTCGGTCCGTCCTCTAAACTGGCCACACTCCAGGTGATTAGTCACTCACACTGCCTGACCAATAAGATCACAGCTCTCCATACCTTACTGAGAGTGATGCTGACGACTTCCTGCTTCCTGCAGCTCTACAACAAGGAGCTGGAGTCAGAGTTCGGCCCGTTTGATGACTGGGTGAACACGTACGAGCTGTTCAGAGGGAAGGCCAGCGACGAGGACGGGTCGACCGACGAGAGATTTGTCGGCAAGTTTAAGGTTAGAAAGTTCTTTTTCATGTCACTTTTCCAGTTGGAAACAACTCACTAACTTACTGTTGAACTCTGTCCAGGGTCGGTTCTGCCTGTATAAATTCACAGAGGACGAGGACGAGGACTTGGATGAAACCGCAGACACTGGATACTACAGAGTCTGCAGAGGAATCCCTTCCAACGGCTCAGTCCAAGTCCTCATACGGGTTTATATCGTCTCTGTGAGTCCCGCTTGTTTTAAAACAACCTTCTCTCGGGTTTCAGTTGTTTTCTCAGTGCGTTTATGATTTTCCTGGCTCTACCCACACACAGGCGTCCAACCTGCACCCAGCTGACCCAGACGGGAAGGCCGACCCGTACATTGTCCTCCGTGTTGGCAAGAATGAAATCAAAGACAGAGACAACTACATTCCTAAGCAGCTCAACCCAGTGTTTGGACGGTAAATAAATTACTGTGTCAGGGGGACCTGAGGACTGTTAGGGTTTAGATCTAGTGTGACTTTGACCAGTTCATCTCCTTCTTCTTTTTCCTTCTCCAGGTCTTTTGAGCTCCAGGCAACCTTTCCTCAGGAGTCTCTGCTCACAGTTTTGATCTATGACTACGACTTGATCGGAGGAGACGACCTGATCGGAGAGACTCGTATCGACCTGGAGAACCGCTTCTACAGTCGACACAGAGCCACATGTGGACTCCCCGCTGAGTACAGTCTGTACGTCAAACTGAAGACACACTGTTCCTATTTGGCTCATGTGGGAACCATGCTGCTTTTATTTTGAAAGCCTAAAACCCTGTGTCTCCTCTTCCTGTCTGTCAGTGATGGGTATAATGCCTGGAGAGACTGTCTGAAGCCGTCAGAGCTGCTGTCGAAGCTGTGCAGGGAGAACGCAGTGGACGGGCCTCACTTCAGACCAGGACGCATCACCGTGGCAGATAAAGTCTTCACAGGAAAAACACTCTTCATGCACGAAGGTAGTCAGCACAATAAAACAACCACACAATCTTTCACAAATCGAGTTCCGATAAAATGCAGCATATAAAAATATCTGAACTGGCGCATCTTGATTGACGGCCGCGGGGTCGCCAGAAGTTTGTGATGTCAAAATGGGGTCACGAGCCAAAAAAGGTTGGGAACCACTGCTCTACAGAATATTATTTTTTTGTAAATCACAAAAAACTGCAAAACAATTTCCAATAGAAATAATTGTGGGGAGGTCAAAAAATGAAGAAATTATTAGACTTTTTCATATGTCTACTACTCTGTTATACTTTCAGCTAGGGGCTCCATTTAAACTTTAAAATGTGGATGCAAGTCTTGTCTGTTGATGAAGTACTCTGTGTTTCGATTCGGTTTTATAGTTTTTGATCAATCCCTGTTCAATGACCATGACCATTTTTTGGAGAAATTTTTAAGATTTTAATGGGTGTGTATCGCGTGGAATGTTCAGGATAGAGTGGGTGACATCATCGGCTAGAGTGGGAGAAGTTGTCTGAAATTGTCTGAAACTTTTCTCTTTCCACGCTCCTCCCAGCCACAAATTACACTCTACACGCATTATTTTTTCCAAAGTTGTAGACAAACTTGTCCTCTCTCTCACAATGTGCTCAACAAAGCAGAGAGACTTACAGAATTTAAACTGTGAGCTTCTGAGTGGGGCCAGATCCCTCCCTGCTGCCCATTGACTCCAATACAGTACAAAGGTTTTCTGAGACAAGCACATGGTACTCCTGTTTTTAACTCGCAAGGGTTTCCAAAATATTTACTGTAGAAACACCAATATCATATCAATGTGTTTGTGAAGTCCTGTGGTCGCTCACAGTCTGCTTCTCCTATACATTTATATGAAGTCTCTGTCAAACACAACCACAAACACAAACACATACACTCACACACATATACTAGATATGACATCACTGACACTACTGATACTGTTGTGTTCACATGTCCCAGATCAGCCGGTGGAGTCCTATGAACACTTGTCTCTGAAGATCCTGCACCGCTGGGCTGAGATCCCAGCTGTGGGATGTAAATTGGTACCTGAACACATCGAGACCAGAACGCTGTTCCACAAGTCCCGGCCCGGTATGGACCAGGTAGGAAAACCCAGCAGCAGCATGTGGCTCGGATCAGGAAAAACAAGTTTTTATTCCTGTAATCCAGAGTCCCCCATATGGGGGACTTGAAGACATGCATAACAATAACAAAGCCCCCACTGCACTGATTATGAAAGAATATGGTCATATTATACGTCAAATTAAACAGCAGAAGCTGGGCTACAACGTGTAAAAACCATGTTTATATGCCCCAAACACAGCCCAAACACTACTCAAACAAACAACTAGACATCAAACTTCATAAAGCACCTCTGTGTGGACCCAGTCGCCACATTTCTGGCTCGTATACTACTGTACATAATGCAAAACACATCAGCGACCTCTCATCTGAACGTGAACATCGGGGCGTCCCCCAGCAACAGCAGCTAGCAGCAGCAGCTAGCAGCAGCACGGCAGAGGGAGAAGACAACAACCAGCAAAAGTCGAGCAAAAACAGACACTGCGTGGCCAAAACATGGTCGTACATTTGCTCTTACCTTTGCTGTTTTGCCGTGAAAAGGTTGTGTTATGGGTAAATCCACAATATTTCCAGTTGAACTCTGCCTAGTGTGTACATCTGAACTAGCCGGGCCGAAACCTGACGGCGCTAGGACCCTACACGGAAGCCTGCACGGAAGCCTGGTGCGCGCGCATACAACCCCACGTTGGCCTGCACGTGGATCTGCTGATCTGACTGGTTCATGGCTGTCACATGGCTGCCAGTGCGGCCAATCACATCGACCTGGGTTTAGCGTCATTCCTCTCTCTCTATTGGTTAAAATGAGCCGCCCCTCACTCGAATCGACCACTGCGCTGCAGAGATAGAGGCTGAAAGCCAAACCCACCCAGAAGCTGCTCTGAGAGTGCAGCAGTACGCAGAGAGACTGAATCCACTTATGTTAGTTATTTCCAATCGGTTCCAGTAGATTTATTTTCAGTTAGTTTATCCAAATTGTGTGAAAATAAAGATTAAACAATAGTTTATAGTAGCAGGTGGTTCCAAGCTGTGCCAAAAATGGACATTTTGGAAAGTTCGCCTGGATATTTTGTAGTAAAATCTCAATCATTTTGTCCTGCTTCAATTAATCAGAATCAACCACTGCAGAGACAATGTTCACATGTTGTACAATGATTTTATAGAGAGTTTGAGCTTCATCAGCATTATTCTAAAGGGCACTCATCAAAAATATGATTTTTTTTTTAGGCAAATATTAATTTTATTAATTTTTTTCTGTGTGTCATCTTCATTTACTCTTCACCAGTAACAGATATACTGAAATTTACACATTTCAGCAATTCCTCATTTTTTTCCCTTTACTATGACACCAAAAGTATTCAAATAGACCTTGTGGTTGCAGAGATATACTCATTTTATTATGGATATGCAATTTTCGAGAAAAGGCCTAAAAAATAGGCTGGATTTTTTAAACAGCAAGATGACTCACAGAAACCCCTTCAGAATAAGAGTCTTTAGATGTCTGACAAAATTTTTTTTATATTTGACAGTGTCAAGAGTTAGAGTACATTTATCAGACTGTACTGAGCTCACAGCAGAAAATTAGGATGTGGATATTTTTCATTAGGTGCCAAGTTGTGATAATATGACTAATGTAACAGCAGCTAATATAAGACAGGAAATAATCCTTCATGTTTCTTCTGTGTGTGTGTGTGTGTGTGTTTAGGGTCAGGTTCAGATGTGGATCGACATGTTTCCCATGGACTTACCTCATCCTGGACCTTCAGTGGACATCTCACCTCGAAAGCCTAAAGGGTGAAGAGATCAGTCTTTATGAAACAAAATACTGTAGTTTTGTGTTTTTTTGTTTGTTTTTTTTAAAAGCATTGTGTGTATGTGTGTGTGTGTGTGTATGTGTGTGTGTGTATGTGTGTGTGTGTGTGTGTGTGTGTGTGTGTGTGTGTGTGTGTGTGTGTGTGTGTGTGTGTGTGTTCAGATACGAGTTGCGGATCGTCATCTGGAACACAGAGGATGTGATTCTGACCGACAGCAGCTTCCTGACTGGTCAACAGTCCAGTGACATTTACATCAAAGGGTGAAAACAAATCTCTCTTTTTTTTTTTTTTTCCCCCATAAAACCCAAAGTTATTATTTTTATTTTCTAATTACAGTAACGTGATACTAAGAAGGATTTTATAAATAGTGCAAACCTTTAACTGGCTTCTCCATGATGAAACATGGTGACACAAAATATATCTTTTAAATACAAACCAAACATTTTTTTTAGGTAAATGCAAAAGTCAAATCATGATAAAATATAAAAGTAAGAGTTTAATACATAAACTCTCTCTCAGCTGGCTGAAGGGTCTGGAGGATGACCGACAGGAGACAGATGTCCACTACAACTCTCTGACCGGGGAAGGAAACTTCAACTGGCGCTTTGTCTACCCCTTCAGCTACCTGCCTGCTGAGAAGGTTCCCTGGCTTCATTTGATTCATTCAAATAACTTTATTAGTACTTACAATGTTATATGTGCATTTATATTTTTGCTTCCTCTCTCAGGTGATTGTGGTGAGTAAGAGAGAACACATTTTCTCTCTGGATAAAACGGAGCAGAAGATTCCCGCCATCCTCATGCTGCAGGTCTGGGACTTTGAGACGCTCTCGTCTGACGACTTCCTAGGTGTGTGTGTGTTACTGCTTCTCTATATGTGTTTTTATATTTGCATATCTGGCTGATTAAGGCTGTGTATGTGTGTGTGTTTAGGCACTGTGGAGTTGGACCTCCATAGTTTCCCTCGGGGGGCCAAGACAGCCAAGTCGTGTAAGGCTGACATGATCGAGGACAGGACGGAGAGAATCTCCATCTTCCAGCAGAAGAGAGCGAGAGGCTGGTGGCCTTTAGCCAAATCTGGAGAGCTGACGGTACAAACACACACACGCATACTCACTTATTCAGAGAGTTTTCCAGGTTTTCCAGGACTGACAGGTGTGGTCTGACTCCAACAGGGGAAGGTGGAGGCCGAGTTTCACCTGGTGACGTCTGAGGAGGCCGAGAAGAATCCGGTGGGAAAAGCTCGAAAGGAGCCGGAGCCGCTGCCAAAACCAAAGTGAGTGACTCTGGTTGAGTTTAAGGAGCTGTTTTTTTTTTTACTTTAGCAGCAGTAAGTTCATTATAACATGAGGGGTTTCAAAATCTCTGACAAGAACATACTGGCTGCTATAAGTAGTTTTTATGAAAGATTTGACTCATTGAGGCTCTGGAGCTAAATTTGGACTGAGGTCTGACTTTGGATACAAACTAATGGTTTATATGTAAATAACTAACACACAACTCTGTATATAATATGAAAGCTGTACCAACGTGTCAGTCATGGATATAGTATTGTTTTACCATTACATAATTTAGAAAGTGACATATAACTCTATATGTTGGACTATAAAAAAATAATAAACTAAATCATCTGCAATCATTAAACTGAAACACTGAAGCTCTGGTCTGTGGGATAAAAAAAGTAGTTTGAAACTTTTGAACCTGCCCAGTTTTTTTTTTTTACTTTTGGCTGGTAGTCTTTATGTGTCTTCAAGTTAACCACCTGTGGGCTTATGATGTATCTGACCTTTTTGTGATGCTCTTGACAAAAAAAAAGATAATTAGATTTAGTAAAATGTCAAAATATTCTTATATTCAAGTATTTTTATAATATTATAAGCTGCAATCAGGAAGTAGTTTCTCTCCCACAGATGTTTTTATGTTTTACATACAATAACTTTTTAATGACCAACTCGAGCTACAGTAAGTTTCTGGTCTTGAACTATAATAAAATAAAAAAATCCCCTAAATGCCTCACGGAGTGAAACACCTTCACCCTTCCCCTCTCTGTCCTCCTGCAGTCGTCCTGACACGTCCTTCTCCTGGTTCGTCAACCCCTTCAAATGTTTCTTCCACCTGGTTTGGAGAAGCTACAAGAAGTACATCATCATCGCTCTGCTGCTGCTCATCACGCTGCTGTTCCTCGCCCTGCTCTTCTACACTCTGCCAGGAGCCATCTCCAACAGGATCGTTATGGGATAACACACACACAAACACACACACTAGTCTCTATAAACTATAGCTTATACCTTTTACATGATATAAACCTGTTTGAAGTGAAAACCACTGTTAGCATCATTAGCCGCCTCGGCTAGGGTTAAAGAAGAGTTCAACACTGACTGAACATCAGTTTGCTGTTTTTTATTCAGCACTATCACTGTAGCTCAGTACATATAGTGTCCACATGGCAACACCAAGGTTGTGGGTTCAAATCTTGGGAAAAAAAATCCACACACAGCCCAACAACAAAAGCTCTATAGTTTGAAAAAAAAAAAAAAAGGTCACACACGGAAAAAAGAGAAACATTCAATCAAATCAAGTTCTCATTGTTAAATACATCAAAGTTGAACATGAACAAGAGACACAGCAAATTTACACATGTGCATTTAAAGCCGAAATACTGACTTAAAATAATTAATGTCTCCTGTCCACAGGAGAAACAGTTGATACAAGTGTTTTTACTGGAATGCATTGTAGTTAATGTGTGAATTAACTGTCACTGTACTGATGTACTTGGTTGTGGATGTTCGGTATAACTGATGTAATGTGAAAGTAAATGATTCAGTGTATAAGTATGTAACAGTAATAACAAGGTGCTCTGATTCTTGAATGAAATGAAGATCCTTCACTGTTTGAAACGTTGTTGTCTAGTAAAGTTTTACTGAACCAGCTCTGCTTTTATTTTGTAGTTCAAGATGTTTTGATGGTTTGATTTCAAGGCTGCAGCTCTCACCATCTTTGTTATCTCCTGTCGCCAAGGTTACACTTGTCTAAAGTGAGGTCAGTGGAGAAGGCACTGTTTGCTTATCGTCTGCTACACACGATCGCTTCCATTCACATCAAATCACAATCTAACAATCTATTTTTTAAATAAATATTGTCTCCTGTCTTCTACACTTAAACCTGAAATAACACTCGACTCCAGTCTGTTTACATTAAAGCAGGATCTTTGTTATTAGCTACACACACGTCTTTGCAGTTAAATATGAATCTGCAGCAGATGCTCATCACTCAGAGCTGCAGGGGAATTTCAAAATAAAGGTGCATCCTATGAATGTGGATATGTATCGATGTCGAATTGATGTTTTTTTCCTAATTATTGAATGTATCGACATTACACCTCTTTTAAAATACGTGTACGTAGAAAACATAGATCGACTGCAACACTTACCTGATAGCTCCACAACACGTGAATAATTTACATTAGCTTCAATTTTTTTACACAAACGACAGCGACATGTTTCCCATAAACGTGTTGCTGCTTCTCGTCTCTACCTCAGCGAACCGTGGTTGAATTTATCTTTTTCAATCTATTTCCTCCATGATCATCAGATCACATGAGGGTCGTCAAGTCCTGCTACTATTCAACTTTATCAAGAATGTATTTATATTTGTTTATTCCACAGTATTTATCTTCAAAAGTTACATTTCATTGAATTGAATCGTGTTTTTGTCTCGAGCGTCGACCACATTCAGTCAGTTCTGACGCCTCGATGCGCCGCCGTGTTTGACAGACACATTCTTCCAAGTCACAGCTGTGACTCACTGCAACATGTCAGTGTCTGTCAGGGAAATGCTCTGCTGTGATAGGCTGACGCTGACCTGGGAGTAGGAGGAGGAGGAGGAGGAGGTCGACGTCACGGCGTGCTGGTGCGTGGCCATGCTGTGGCCTCGCAGGAGCAGAGAGGAGGAAGAGGAGGAGGAGGAGTTGATGAAGGGCATGTTGTTGTTGTTGCTGTTGTTGCTGTTGTTGTTGAGGAAGCTGCTGGGCGGAGGCAGCGTGGAGCTCTGTCTCTGACGACCGCCGGCGGCCGACGCTGTGACACAACGTGACAGTTAACGGGTTAAAACATTCACATTCATATTCTTTAAATCATCGTGTGTCTTCCTGTGTGTGATTCAGCACCGAGAACGTAGTTTAACCCTCCTGTTGTCCACCTGGGACAAGGAAGGAAGGAATGACGAAGGAAAAGAAGGAAGGAAGGAAGGACAAAGGGAAAGAAGGAAGGGAAAAAGGAAGAAATGAGAGATAGAGGGAGGGAACAGATTAGGCCAATTGGGTCAAAAAGGAAGGAAGAAGTAAGGACGAAGGGAAGGAAGGAAGGACGGAAAGAAGGAACGGAGGGAAGGACAAAGGATTGTGGAAAGAAGGAAAGGAAAAAGGAAGGAAAGAAAGATGGAGGGAGGGAACATATTCGTTCAAGGAAGGAAGAAGGGAGGAAAGAAGGAAGGGGAAAAGGAAGGAAAGAAAGATGGAGAGTCAATTGGATCAAAAGAGGAAGGAAGAAGGAGTAAGGACGAAGGGAAGGAAGGAAGGGAAAAAGGATTGTGGAAAGAAGGAAGGGAGAAAGGAAGGAAAGAAGGGAGGGGTGGAGGAAGGGAACAATTTGGGCTCAGTTTGACCCAGAAGGAGAACAGGAGGGTTAAAAAGTGTGTGACCTCACCAGCTGCTGCTGCTCGGAGCTGCTCCTGGCTGCTGATGGGAAAACCAGCTGGAGAAAGATCTGCAGCGCCACCTTGAGCCTGACAGGGAGCAGGACACAAACAACAGGGTTGGAAACGGTGGAAACGATACTCGTCCTAATTAGCAAGTGATGATGAGTTCATGTTCAGCAGAACAAAGCAAATCAGTCACTGAGTTTGTCACTGAAAAGCAGCCAGAAGAAAATAAAATCCTACGACGTCCAACCTGAATGAGACGGAGCTCGAATCAGCTCAGTTTCACTTTACATCCTTGTTATTTATGGAGTTTTACTTAGACCTTACGTTGCTTTTAGGAACTTTTAGGATATAGCTTTAAGAATTTTATCTTACCTTTTTTTATTTTATTTCTTTTAGTCTCTTTCCAGCTATTCTTAACTACTTTTAACTTTTTTCAATGTTGATTTTATCCTGTTTTCTGTTGCGGCTGTGTGTGCATGCCTGACTGAGTGAGTAGGTGCAAGTACTACTACTGCATGTGTGTGTGTGTGTGTGTGTGTGTGTGTGTGTGTGTTGCAGTTTCTATATATGAAAGGTGCTAAATAAATTAATAAAGCCTGAAGTTTAAAATGTATCCAGAATGATAGAAAATTATGGCTAATGGCTACAGAGTGTTTCCTGAGGTCACAGTGTCTGATCCGTTTGAAAGTGTCAAATTGGAAGGGATTCACTTGAAGAGTTAACAAAGCCAAAAGTAATTTTGTGATAAATGTTTTTACCAAATTTAAAGAAACTCTCTCAAGGCCTCAGGGAAATATTAAGTTCACTAGGCCAAAACTGGTGTATGTGACGTCACTCTGACCCTGACCTTTGACCTTTGACGACCGAAATCACATCAGATGATCCTTGAGTCACAGTCAACGTTTGTGCCAAATCTGAAGATGTGTCAAGATGTTCTTACTGAGATATCTTCTCTAAAAATGTGAACATGTGGACATGAGTGCAGCCCAAACACAACCAAGACGCAATGAAGACGGGGGGGGGGTCTTTGTTCTGTCTTGGTTGTCACGGAGACAAACAGTCGTCCTGACTGACCTGAGCCTGGTTCAGACAGGCCTGGAGCTTCCTCTTCGCCCTCCACCTGGCCACCCTCAGTCTGGTCTTCTCCCGACGCACTCGCACCTTCAACACAACATCATCATCATCATCATCACCACATTTTACATTAAATAAATTCCACTGCAACAAAAGACAAAAGACTGTTTCCTTACTGACCAGATCAGCGAGCAGCGGCTGAGGCAGCGACTTCTCCAGCTCTCTGCGTCGGCTCAGGCTTCTCCTGCGGAGCTCGTTCCTGCGCAGCTTGTACTCTTCATACAGACTCAGGTCTTTGGTCCAGGGCCGGGGGGGGTCCCAGGAGGGCAGGGCCACCATGGGCTGCACGGAGGCCGTCGGCTGGAGCATCAGGTCTGAGAGACAAGGTGTATAATTAGGGATGAGAATTGATAAGATTTTATTGATTTCAATGCCATTGTCGATTCTGCTTATCGATCCGATTCTTTATCGATTCCCTTATCGATTCCTGTGGATAACTGCTTGACAAGAGACTTACAATGTACTAAAATAAATTAAAGTGTATATGTTTAGGAAATCCTAGCTCTCTTCTAGTGTTAAATTGGGGGGGGGGGGACGATATGCTTTTCTCCCGATTCGATTCTTCTACGATTTTTTGGATGGCAATTCGATTTAAATTGCGATTCTACGATATTGCCGATTCTCTCGATTTTTAGTCTGCATTTTTAACATTTATCTGCACACAAATACTGTACATAGACTGTAAAAAGAATGGACGTAGCGTCCGTGACGTCACCCATTGGTTTTGGGGAGTCGTTTTTGTGACTCAAATATGGCGGCCTGAACAGCGGCATGTTGGATTGGCCAGCCGAGATCCCGCCCACTGGCCTCGAAGCAGCTGTCCACGGAGCTGCTCGGACCTGTCACTCAACGTTTCCGCGCCCTGATTGGCCAGAATTTTAACCTAATAACAGTAAAACTGTAGAGTTAAAAAAAAATTCACCCCCCTCAGAGTGTGTGCGGGGGTAGAAACTATCGATTGAGACGAAAAAACGTTCTGACACCAGGCTTTTAACATGTTTACTGAGGATGTAAAGTCGGCGATTTTAACACGGGGGTCTATGGGGAATGCTCCCTTCTGACACCAGCCCCCAGAGGAAGCCGAGGGGATTGCAGTTTTTTGAACGCGGAAGTGAGCTTCACTTCTCAGACCGACAACTGCCCCCTTGATACTGTAGGAGCCTATAAATTAACATACTCCATTATAAAGTGAACTTAAACCCTTTTCAAAACCTGTACTTTCTGTATGTAAAAAAGGCTAACAAATGCACTTTGCACAATATTTTAAAAATTTCATTTTTTTTCATTTTTCATCTTTGAAAAAAAAAATCGATTTAAAAATCGTCAAAAAAGATATCGCAATATTTATGTGAATCGATTTTTTTCTCCCACCCCTATTTAACACATTTAACGTTTATTACCGTTACAGCACGACCTGTCCATGTGCCTGTGTGTGTGTGTATGTGTGTGTGTGTGTGCGCCAGAGCGAGTGCAGGAGGAGGGGCTGACTGACAGATATATGAGAGACGGTGAAACGCTGTTAAAAAAACATAATAATAATAAAAACATAATAATATTTTTCTCTGAGAGACGGGAAATACTGATAGCGTTGCTCACTCTGATCGCCTCTCGCATGAGTGTGACGTCATTGTTTTGATAAGCACAGCCTCGATAAGGGAATCGTTGAGCATAAAGGCAAATGGTGTCGATGGATTGAACCAACTGGAACTGGTTCTGGATTCCCATCACTACGTATAATAATCATAACTTCAGTGAGGAGGGAAGTCATAAGTCACATTCATGCTCCCTCAGATGTACTCACAGGCGTTTGGTGAGGCCGAGCTGAAGGACGAGCTGTGACCTCTCTGACCCGCAGGAAGTCCTGACCACTCTGCTGCCGAACTCTGGGCCTGGAAGAACAAACCAGGAAGTTCTTGTTGGAGGAGATGAGGTCTTGAAAACTGTATCTTCTCTCAGTATCAGACAGCAGTGACCTCACCTCTGCCTCTGACGGCGGGCTCTGCTCCACCTGACAGTCCAGCAGTAAAGTGGCCATCACCTCCTGCTCCTCCTCTGGCTCCTCTTTGATACAGATCACCTCCTCCTGCTCCTCCTCCTGAGGCTCCTGCTTCACCTGCACCACAGCAAGAGACATTTAGTTTTTCTATCCGTCCTCAAAGACGCCATATCTCTGCAACACTTTTTCTCCAAATTTGGTACAAACCTGAACAGAGACCCAATAATATTTTGGTTGTGAAAGGTCAAAAGTCAGGGCAACAGTGATCTCACAAAAACATTCCTGGCCTAGTAAATATAACATTTCCCTAACACCTTGATATGAGGGAATATGTTTGAATTTGGTTTGAAAAAAATGATCTGGACTCAAAGCTGCAGAAATGTTTGGCTTTTTTTTATAAACTACAATAGACATCTATAGATCATTCAATAGTTATTTAATTAAATGACAGAGCTCAGATTGTGAATATAACACTGTCTTTAAAATAACAGTTTTCTTGTATTTTTTCTTGTTTGTTCTTTTTCATGCATGTTAATTTCATGTATTCAGTTGTTTTTGTATAAGAACTGCTGAGTTTCTTCAGGACACAGTAATATTATTAAATTCTATCATATGGTCATGTTGAATACAATTTTAAAGGTATACAAGTGAATTACTGGTATTTGTGCTCGTAAAAAGCATGTATTTACTTGAAGATGTATCAACCCACCGTGAGCAGGTGTGGGGCAGAGAGGGGCAGCGTGGAGCTGTCGGCCTGGGTCGAACCGTCTGGGGACATCGGACCACCGACCGACGGCTTCAATGGATCCAGAGTCAGGACCTGGACCGGAGGAGGAGCCACAGCAGCGTCCACGCTCTCGTCTCGCTCTGCGGCACAAAACAAAACTGGACAAACAGAGAGATCCGATGAGTCAGCTTTGGTTTATCCTTTAATCTGTTTCATCTGCCTGGACAATTTTTCAGTGGAGGTGCAGATCTTTCTGCCTTTCTGCCCTTTTTTTTTTGATTGATTGATTTTTTTTTTAATGCTCATTACTGTTAGGAATGGGCAATGATTTTGGAATAGTAGTTCGATTAAAAAGAATCGAATACTTTATGAGACTATAGTCATGTCTTAAGGCGAATATTCAAAGAATAGTCGATTTGTTCCTGGCGATTATCAAATAATGCTTTTGCTTGGAATGCCCATCCGTTATTACTGCGCCCAGCCCACATGGGCTTACAAGGCACTAGACAATATAAATACATATACATTCACCGATGGCTGATAGGTCTACTCATAAATATTTGTCCATGGACTCTTGCAACAAAAAATTAGTTTTTTTGTACGTTTTCTGTCTTATGTAGGATATAATGTTTTCTCTCTCAGAGTTTTTCAATAAATCTGGCTCAGACATGGAGCTCCTCCTTGAAAAACCAGCTCAACATCACACTCAGACATCCAAGGTCGGGGTTCTTCATCTGAACTTTCTCAAACATGGATTTCCTCAGCTCATTATACAGAGGGCACTGAAACAGAAAGTGAGATTCATCCTCCACAATACCGAGCTGCTTGAAATCTCATTTGATTTAGAAGAACATGCATCAGTACATGCACACACACACACACACACACACACACACACACACACACACACACACACTGAACCACCTCGGCCCTCGGCTCTGTTACCTGCGCTGCTCTCCAGAGACTCTGCGGGTTCGTTCACAGACAGCGAGACAGGCAGCAGCAGCTCCGTCGAGTCGGACCCGGCTACTCCCGCATCGGCGTGACGGCGCGCTTTGACGCCATGCGTGCTGGTGCTGGTGCTCTGTGGAGAGGTGCATTCTGGGAGAAACAAGCATAGAAATGAGTGAGAGAGAGTCTCATTAGGTATTTCATTACACCTGCTCAGCATGGCTACCATACAGGATCTTCTAGCTGTTGGAGATTGTGTCGTTCTCAGGAAGCCAATCACTACCATTTGTTTTGGGCCTGTCCAAAAATTTATATTTTCTGGCGCAAGGTTTATTCAGAACTAGTAACTATATTTGGAACTGACATTACATTTAACTGGGACGAACTTCTTTTTGGGCTCGTACACTCAGCTAATGTAAGTGGGAAAAATAAATATTCATTTGGAATACTGAGTCTAGCTGCTAGAAAAGCAATTACAAAGAAATGGCTCAAACCAGACGTCCCATCTATAGATGAACAGTATGTATTATTTACGGTATGATATTATTTACGATGTGTATGTAATGGAAAGAATCACTTTTTCAATGAGGCTCCAGCAAGCCAAATTCAGTGACATCTGGAAGCAATGGAAAATGTACATTTCCCTGAAACGCCCTTCTTTTGTTGCTGTTTGTTCTTTTTTTTCCTATATTTTTATTTTTATTTTAATGTTTATTTAACAGGGACGATACATACAACATTGCCACAAAGAATGAAAAATGTGATGCATACAAGATGTCTAGCTTCAGCTAATTTGCAGTCTTTGTCCCTGGTCAGGCTAAAGAAGGATAAAAGATACTGAATATAATAAGTGCAATAATACAAATACAGTGAATAATACAGTGAATAGGTATCATGAGTAAATAAACACAGCTACAAAATTTAGATTAAGAAATTGCACAAATCAAATACATTAAACATTGGTAAAATGCTGTATTGACAGTGACTTGAGAGAAGTTAATGTTCACATTTCTGCTGCTGCTTAAGCCAATGTTTAGCTCTAGCACTAAACATCTTTAATTCTGTTTGGGATTTGATTTCTGGTGGTAAAGTTGTACTTGATTGTTTAATTACTTTGCTGTAACATTGTGACAGAAAACAACCCATGTTCATGTTGTGTTACTTTGTGAAATGCTTTGTAAAAGAAAAAACAATAAGTAAAAAAAAAAAAAGAAAAAGAAATGAGTGAGAGAGTCACTGGAAGGGGAAGGGGAGATCAGTGACTTCAGAGGGAGCTACCTTGACCGGTCCTGATCGGGGTCTCAGCGCCGCCCCTCTGTGTCTGGGGGTGGAGGCAGACCATGGTGGAGGTGGAGGCTCTCTGCTGCAGCTCCTCCTCCACGCCCTGCCTGTAGTACTTGAGCTTCAGCTCGGTGTAGCGCAGCTTGGCTCGGATGTTGTCGTTCTCCTTCTCCTTCAGGGCTTTCTCCCGCTGCAGAGCCGTGACGTCTCTCTTCATCAGCGCCACCTGAGACTTCAGCTCCTCGAACTTGACCCCGACCACCTTGAGCATCTCGGCCAGCACCGTCTCCACCGCTCCGTTCACCGCGCGCTCCACCACGGTGCCCATCTGACCCCGGATCAGCGACACGGCGATGCTCACGTCCATTTTCTCACCTGAAAGCAGTTTAAAAAAAGATCTTTGTCACTCAGCTCATGGTCCACTGTTCTCTCTCTGAAATCAACTTGTTAAATAACAACAGAAAAAGTGCAGTGACACAAAGAAAGTGAGTCAAGTCTGCTATGGTAACACAGCAGAGAAAACACCACATTCAAACATTCAAGGTCGCTCCGGCATTTAAGATGGAAAGGTTTGTTGCCAAAAGACACAAACAATAATAATCTACAGCAAAAAAGAAACAAATAACAAGAGACAGCGGCTGTGAACTTTTTTGGAAATGATTGTGTCAAAAAAGTCCAACCCGTTCTTTTGTCAAATGATTAATTGATTAATCGCACGCACAACAATCAATTATGAAATTAATCGTCACCTATTTTTGATAATCGAATAACCAGTTTGAGTAGTTTTTTAAGAAAAAAAGAAAAAGTCAAACTTCTCTGATTTCAGCTTCTTAAATGTGAATATTTCTGGTTTCTTTGTTCCTTTATGAACTGAGTATCTCTCTCAAAACAAGACATTTGAGGATGTCATCTTGTGGTTTGGGAAACACTGATTGGTATTATTTTTAACATTTTATTGACCAAACAACTAATCAATTAATCGTGTAAATAATCGACTGATTAATCAGTAATGAAAATAATTAGTTGCAGCCCTAACTGTACTACTGATCTATTGCTACAAATCAAAATCATAAAGGTTTGTTTGGGGAACAAACACAGTTTGCTCTTATACTTTATTTTAACTTCATTTATTATTGAAACCAGACCAGAAAAGCAGCCCCATGTGATGGACTGTGCACTTGTGCAATGGGCACTGTGCACACCAGTATGTGCAATAGGGAAGTGTGCAATTCAGTATCGCAACAACGTCAGCACTGAGCACTTCAACTAGCACCAGTAGCACGTTAACACCTTGCACTTCAACATTTTACCAACTCCTCAACAACATGGAAGATGTCTGGCCTGTCTTTGTGTTTGTTTCTTAACATTTAGCCTATCTCATTCATTGTTGTCTTTTTCTATGACCACCAACCTGCCAGTAACTGACTCCAAGACATCCACTTTCACACAGACATTGCCACATATTGCCTGCTATATTGTGTTGTAATCTATCCAGCATTTATTATTTGTTTTCATGGCACTGCTTCATTGTCTATTTGCACTGCATGTGCCTGTACAGTAAAATCTATCCACTTTACTTTATTTTATTGTATTTAACATGTTTTGTATTATTCTTAATTCATTGTTCAGTTGTTGTTGTACGTCTTTTATGTGAACTAAGTTATAAGAGAGCTATGCAAACCGGGGTCATGCATCAAACTTGGCCAATATATCTAATTCTGAAAACAGGTCTGTTTACAGTTTTAGTTTGTTAGCTAACATCTTTCTCTCCGTTCTTTAAAAAGGCCACGTTTTGTCGTTTGAATCTTATTTAAATCTGGATTTAGGTGACAGAGAAAACATTTCACTTACCGTGTTGTTTATGTCTCAACAGCTGGTTTGCAGCTGGAAAACTTAGCTGCTAGCTTAGCTTAGCACGGGATGTTACAGTTATCTTTGTGATGTTAACTTTGTACTTTAACGACCGTTGGACGTTGGACGTGTTTTTTCATCTCACAAACTCACAACAAGGTGTTAAAAAACTGAAGCAGAGCCGATCAAATACGTTTCTTTACACATTACAGACTTGTTGGGGTAAGTCACCTAGCAACAATGGCGTACGCTCTGCCATCGCAACAACGGTCAACTGTTTCCGGGTCAAAAGTGAAGCGACACCAAAGATCGTCAACTGAATAAAGATGATGATGATCACTCTGCTTTAAGATTATTTCTCTTCTTCGACTGGTAACTGGCAGTTTAGTACATTACCAGTACCTCTGTATACTCCAATGTGGTTTAGATATTAAAACATATTCATTATTCACTATTAAGTAAAAAAATTTACCAGCTATTAACACGTGTAGCTACTTCCAACAGCACAGGTTCACCATTACATATTGCTATGTTGGATTCCAGATAGGCTACTTGTGTTATTTTTTATTTTATTTCCTTTAAACTAAAATAACACAGCTGGTTGTAAGTCAAACTCTCACTGTGCACCAGCTACAGGCCTATGAGATCCTGCTGAGGACTCACATCCTTAGTAGTAGTTTAATGTTTAACTAATGTTGCATAACAATGCACAGCAGCACTGTAATCTTTAGCAAACTTCACTCAAACTGGAGTAAACTGTGTATTTGTTAGGGGCTATTTTCATCAGTGGATAAATACAGCAATGTACTGTGTATAGGACTGGATTTACAAAAATCCCGCAGTCAATCCAGTCTTCTGTAGTCCATTGGTGGTGGCCCAACCTCTTTCTTTTTTATTATTATTTTCCATTATTTTTTTAGTTTTGAGTTATGTTACCTTTTTTAAAAAAAACCTCTGGCAGTTCACCACTTACATTTGTACCATAATTTCAATAAAAAACTGGAAAAATTGGGGTGTGCTAAAACTTTTGACAGTTAGTGTATGTTTGTTTTATGTAAGTCATCATAAGTCTTGTGAACCCTCAGATCTACAGATCTGATGTTTTCATCCTAGAGAGACAGGATGCTTCAGTCAAATTGACAAGACAACACATAAAAACAGGTGAAGGAAGTAGACTTTGTTGTTTACTTTATTAGTTGCAGGCTCGTTCTCCACTGTGGCTCGGGTGGTTTAATTGCTCTCATAGGATAATGCAAGTAATCACACACTGACCAATTCAACTGAATGAGCCCACATTATAAGAAAATCCCTTCAAAGCAAATAACCATTTTCTTAGACAGGACCATAAATATGCTATCTGATCATAAAAAGACTTTGACTATATAGGCTAATATTAAAAATCATTGTCTTTCTTTGGTGAAATTACAGATGTATTATGTATTTGCTTCCAGGACGACCCCATGAGGGCAACATACAGTAGCCATTGAGACAGTAATTAGCTGTAGGTGTCTCTGCTCCCTGAAGCCTGAATCACCACTGAGGACCAGACGACCTAATGACTCTAGTTACAGTAACCTTACATCATCTCTGGGCTGGTGTGTATCGACCTGTGACACGAAATCAACTGTAACCAATTGAGCCTGAAGGTCAATTACATCACAGCCAGTGGAAAAAGTAAAAAAAAAAAAAACAGTCAAAAAAGTCAAAAACAAAACAATCTCTCACATTATGTTTAGGATGCATTTAAGGTTTATTGTTCATTTATGTAGAAGAAAAAAAGAGAAAGAAACAAGCACATAAATGTTATATACACAGTGTTGATTTACTGTCTCTCCTGAAATTAAGCTATTGGCCAAATAAATTATATAAAAAGAAACATGACCATGAAATGCACTAAAATGCAATCACCTGTAGGCCATCACACATCCCAATACAGACTGTGTGAATGTTGTTCTTTTTTTGCACTTTTGCACTTTTTCCTCTTGAAAATGTTCCTTCCTTATTATCTTATTATTATGATAAGTTATTTATTATTTTTTCATTTTCCACTCTGAAATCCTCATATAGTCTAGTTTCAAATGACTGAGTTAAAATCATCCACAATTGTAGTGAACGACTTCACGATAACAGGGTCAACAATGTTAAAGTGAGTGAAGCTTATATGTATTGCTTAAATACAAAATAGTAACATTACACTATAATCATCATTATCATTTTGTTACTTTTACCTGCGTAGTTCCTTTTATTTGTCCGACCATGAGCCGGGTCGTGACAATGGAAACATAGGAAACTTTCAGGTCCTCTATTTCACCCTGGCTCTGTTGTTATATGTATCCGTCATTGTTGCCAACACTGTTCTTATTGTTGTTATTTACTTGGAGCAGAGTCTGCACGAGCCCATGTATCTGTTCCTGTGCAGTTTATTCATCAATGAAATATGCGGCAGCACGTCTCTGTTGCCGTGTTTAATGGCACAAATCTTATCAGACACTCATGAGATTTCACTCTTTTTCTGCTTCCTTCAGATATTTAACATCCACTCATATGTATCAATGCAGTTTGGGACATTATCAGTAATGGCCTATGACAGATATGTGTGTATTTGTAAGCCTTTGCATTACAACGTCATAGTGACTAAAGTCAGAGTCCAGGTAGTCATTGTTGTGATGTGGATCACTTCTTTTGTAGATGTTGGAGTTATTGTCTTTTATGATCCGTCTGAAGTTCTGTGGGAATGTGATCCACAAGATTGCCTGTGCCAATCATCTGGTGGTTGAACTTTCTTGCTCCCCAGACAGACTCATGTCGTACCTCCATGATCTGGTCTTCGGCCTGACGTTCGCTGTGGCTGTTCCTCTCACCTTCATCTCCTTCACATACGTGAGGATCTTATATGTCTGTTTAAAATCCTCTTCTGAAACCAAGAGGAAGGCGTTTGACACCTGCACTCCGCACTTAGTTTCTCTCCTCAGCTTCGTCTTTGCCAGTTTTTATAACATGATCAGTGAAAGGTTTGAGATGAGTTTTGTTCCTCTCGAGCTGCGTGTGATTTTATCCTTGAACGGTCTCATTATTCAGCCTCTTCTTAACCCACTCATCTACGGCCTCAAGCTGTCAAAGGTTAGAAATGCCTGCCAAAAGTTCCTCATATTGAAAAAAATCATGATAGCTCCATAGGCAGTATGTTTGTTTAGATAGGTATTTAATTTTTACATGATTTTTGTAATTAATGTGTTTGTTGAAAGGTTGTTCACATCTTTAAAATATTTTATAACCTTTACATTTAGAAAATGACATAATTAATTCACTTTACAGTCCTCTGACAAGGCTGCACATCTAATATATTCATGTTTTAGGTTTCAAACATTATCATTATTATTATTATTTGGCTTTTAATACCATGGGCCACAGGATTTTACTTTTATTTAATTTTTAATTGGATGTTTTGTTATTTGTAACCATTATCTCCTTGTTCTATGGGTCTTAAATTATGTTTTTTTTTTTTTTTTATCTTTACCACACCTTTTAAGAAAGGTGTTATATAAAGAAAGTTTATGATTATATTATTGTTTGTTAGTGCAGATGAAACAGTAGCTTGAGAACATTAAGACATTGTTCTCTCCATGCAGAAAGACTCATGATGCTGCTGACAGTGAAGCCAAACAAAGGATCAGAGACCAGTGTGATTTTAACTCATTGAGTGCCAACAACTTAATTTTATGTTTTTTAATTTAAAAAAAATTACAAAAATAGACACTCTAACACACCTGTGAATGTGGGAACTCTATGATGAACAGAACTGAAGATGATAAAGATTTTTTTTGCATCTCCATAGATGTGTGTATGTGAGCAAATTATCTGAAATTACATAAATCATCACACAGCTTTTTTAGACTATTTAACAGTAGCAACCAGTGTGTGGGAGCTAACGGGGTAATAAATAATAAAACATTTGAAATTATCCGTCTTTTATTTTGAAATATTTTAAAGGGATAGTTAAGCTTTTGTGAAGTGCGGTTGTATGAGGTACAAATGGCCATTAAGATGTGTAATGTCTGACTGAAGGTCTGAAGGTCAGTTACATCACAGCCAGTGGAAAAACTCACAAAACAAAACAATCCCTCATATCATGTTAAGGATGCATGATATGGATAATAAGGATGATAAGGATGCATAAAAACCAAGCCTATTTTCTAGGCATTTTCTCGAAAATTGCATATCCATAATAAAATGAGTATCTCTGCAACCACAAGGTCTATTTGAATACTTTTGGTGTCATAGTAAAGGGAAAAAATTGAGAAATTGTTGAGATGTGTAAATTTCAGTATACTGTATGTGTTACTGGTGAAGAGTAAATGAAGATGACACACAGCAAAAATTAAATACATTTAATGTTCGCCTAAATAAAAATCATATTTTCTATGACTTCAGAATGATGCTGCTAAAGCTCAAAACCTCTATCAAATGATTGTACAATGTATGAACATTATCTCTGCAGTGGTTGAATCTGATAAAGTGAAGCAGTACAAAATTATTGAGATTTTTACTACAAAATATTCAGGCGAGCTTTCCAAAATGTCAATTTTTGGCACAGCTTGGAACCACCTGCTACTATAAACCATTGTTCAATTTTTATTTTCACACAATTTGCATGAACTGACTGAAAAAGAATCAACCGGGACTAAATAACAACTACTTGCGTAAATCTGCACTGAGAGCAGCTTATTTGGGTGCAGTTACGCCTGGCTCTATATCTGCAGCGGATTGGTTGATTCGAGTGATTGACAGGCTATACCCACGTTGATGTGATTGACTGGCAGCCAATCAGAATCAGAATTCTTCTCATGAGCCAATCAGAATCAGCAGAATCCTGAAATGTGTGACGTGCAGGCTGTTGTGTGCGGTGCTCGTAAAGGTTCCCCGGCTCCTAAAGCCCGTCCGGACCGATTTAGATGTAACACAGGTCAAAGTTCAACTGGAAATATTGTGGATTTACCCATAAAACAAACTTTTCATGGCAAAACAGCAAATGTAAGAGGAAATTTACAAACATGTTTTGGCCAAGCAGTGTCTGTGTTTGCTCGACTTTGCTCGTTTTTGGCTTCTCTCTCTGCCGTGCTTCTGTGTAGCCGCGGGTGCTATGTAACGTCCCAATCTTTGTAGCCAGCGGCTCTTTCATATGAGCGGTAGCTGATGTGGTTTGCATAATGTACAGTAGTATACGAGCCAGAAATGTGGCGACTGGGTCCACACAGAGGTGCTTCATGAAGTGTGATGTTTACCTGTTTTTTGAGCCTAGTGTTTGGGCTGTGTTTGGGTCATAAAAACATGGTTTTCACAGGCTGTGGGCCAGCTTCTGCTGTTTAATTTGACATACAGTATAATATGACTATATTCTTTCATAATTAGTGCAGTGGTGGCTCTGTGATTGTTCTGCATGTCTTCGAGTTCTCCATATGGGGGATTTTGATTTTGGTTTTTAGCAGGTTGGTTTATTGTTCATTTATGTAGAGGAAGAAAACAAGTAGAAAAGAAACATGTACATAAATGTTATATACACAGTGTTGATTTACTGTCCCTCCTGAAATTAAGCTATTGGCCAAATAAATTATATAAAAAGAAACATGATATGTCCATGAAATGCACTGAAATCCAGCAATCACCTGTAGGCCATCACACATCCTAATACAGACTGTGATTGGTGTTTAGTGTTGTGAAATAAGGAGGCTTGTTGTATCCACTGGGCTAGCTTTAATGTAGCACACAACAATACAGTCAACGCATCTCTGCCATCCGCTTGACAACAATACTTCTTCTAGTTCCTGTAATACTACCGTATGTGTCCAGCCTCTAGCACCATCTGCTGGCCGAGTGTTCTCGTAACAATTGGGAATGTTGTTCTTTTTTTCCTATTGTAAATGTTCCTTCCTTATTATCTTATTATGATAAGTTATTTATTCTTTTTTTCATTTTCCACTCTGAAATCCTCATATAGTCTAGTTTCAAATGACTGAGTTAGAATCATCCACAATTGTAGTGAACCACTTCGTGATAACAGGGTCAACAATATGTTAAAGCAGAAGTAAGTGATATATTTGTGTTAGTATAAGTCTTAAATAGTTCTATCTTCCGACAGCAATCACTTACATAGAGTGTTTGGACTGAAACACGGGTCTGTCAGTCCCTCTGCTCTGCTCTGAGCCGAAGAGAAAACATTTATCGTATCCTACAGTTTTTATCCAATGAGGAGAGAGAACGGCATGCAGAGCTGTGTGTGCAGCCAAGGGACGCCGTGAATGTGGTGACGTAGGGACGAGGACTGTTATGGTGCGTTCAAGGAAACTCGTATTTTTCCGACCGTGAACTCGTACCAGTTCGATCTGGTACGAGTTCACCGGTCGGAAGTTACGAGTGGCCGTTATAGTGACTTTCACCGGTAAAACAGGTCGGAAAAACACGAGTGGGTTGCCTGGAACGCTACAAAGTAGTAAGTTGTGACTTGAAGCTGTAATTTACGATTTCAAAAGCCTGCCTGGAACGCAGCATTAGCGAAAACGACCGGACCACTTACTTCTGCTTTAAAGTCAGTGAAGCCAGTTTTGCTTTTAATACAAAACAGTAACATTACACTAAAGTACATTATTATTAGGGCCGGGACTCGATTAAAAAAATTAATCAAATTAATTAGAGGCTTTGTAATTAATTAATCGCAATTAATCGCATTTTAATCATCGCATACAAATATTTGACCTGAGGACAGTGAGAAGCATTTTTTTTTCACATGGATTTTAGTATACCATTGAATGACTGAATACATAAGCTTAAGCATTCAAGGTGGTACTTAACCAAGACCAACAGACCAGGGATGCAAATTGTATCAATATGTATCAAATATCGATTAATTCATTAATCAATATTTTATACATACAGATTAAATGGTCTTTCCTGCCAATACACTATGATGATTACTGTAGTATTTAACTAGGCTACTTAAATCACAGTAGCATAAACTGATTTGTTGAACTCAGCCTGATGTAAACATTAATAAAACTCAGTAACCAATCACACAGGCAGCTCCATGTTGTCCCTGTGTGATGTTCAGGGACAGGTCAGGACAGTCTGAAGACAGACAGCTCTGAGGGTGAAGTCCTATCATAATGAGATGAGATGCACCTGTGACAGTGACAGGTCATAGATATAGCGCTGCAGCTGAGCAATTAGCGCTATATAGGGCATTTAGCGTGCGCCCTGTCTGTGTATCTATGTGCAGGCAGAGATCAGAGATGGTGTTTTAAATAACCATGCTAGCGTTTCACCAGCTCTCATCTCTGCCAGTCAGCCTCTCAAACTGCCGCCTCTCTCGCGTGCGGGCGCACCGCACGTAGACACAAGTGAGAAAAAAAAAAAAAAAAAATTTAAATAAGTGCGATTAAATGCGTTAATTTTTTTTAATCGGAATTAATGCGTTAAAGTCCCGGCCCTAATTATTATTATTATTATTATTATTATTATTATTATTATTATTATTATTATTATTATTATTATTATTATTATTATTATTATCTGTACTTAACTTTTGGAAACCTCTGACTTTTTCTCCACCACATTTAAAAGACAACTATTGTACTTTTTGCCTTTTAAGTGTTCTTACTTTGAAGCAGATTTTAGTCGGTGGGGGAAAAAAATCATTTGTAAAGTGTGATAGACCATATGCTATGATCCCCAGAGTATAAACCAGCAAAATCCTCCATTGCCACTGCATTTGCATTTTTGAGCACCTCAGTTTCAACTGGGCAGTAACAGGTCTGATCATATTTGAGGTTTTAGAAAAAAAGAAATTTTCCATATCAAGTGTTTGTTGTGTTTCCAATCAAAATCTCATCATCAAAGCTGAATTCAGAGGAATCTCATTGGTATGTTCAAGTGCTTGAGTCCACTATAAAGTTCAGCAGCTGCTTGTGTTTGTCACAGTAGTGGGGGGGGAGGAGGAGGAGGAGGAGGAGGACATCCAAGACCTTAACACAACTAACGAATCCCTTGCACAATCCAACGCCTTTATTGCAGCATTCATGTTTCTCAAACTGTATCGATGGAAAACGACTCCGAGATTGTGTCCTTTGTTTTGTCTATGTATGGAAACATAGGAAACTTTCAGGTCCTCTATTTCACCCTGGCTCTGTTGTTATATGTATCCGTCATTGTTGCCAACACTGTTCTTATTGTTGTTATTTACTTGGAGCAGAGTCTGCACGAGCCCATGTATCTGTTCCTGTGCTGTCTATTTATCAGTGAAATTTATGGCAGCACGTCTCTGCTGCCGTGTTTAATGGCACAAATTTTATCAGACACTCATGAGATTTCACTCTTTTTCTGCTTCCTTCAGATATTTAACATCCACTCATATGTAGCAATTCAGTTTGGGACTTTAACAATTATGGCCTATGACAGATATGTGTGTATTTGTAAGCCTTTGCATTACAACGTCATAATGACTAAAATCAGAGTCCGGATCGTCATCATCATGATCTGGATTATTTGTTTTGTAGAAGTTGGAGTTTTATTGTCTTTTACAATCCGTCTGAAGTTCTGTGGGAATGTGGTCCACAAGATTGCCTGTGCCAATCATCTGGTGGTTGAACTTTCTTGCTCCCCAGACAGACTCATGTCTTATATCCATGATCTGGTCTTCGGCCTGACGTTCGCTGTGGCTGTTCCTCTCACCTTCATCTCCTTCACATACGTGAGGATTTTATATGTCTGTTTAAAATCCTCTTCTGAAACCAAGAGGAAGGCGTTTGACACCTGCACTCCGCACTTAGTTTCTCTCCTCAGCTTCGTCTTTGCCAGTTTTTATAACATGATCAGTGAAAGGTTTGAGATGAGTTTTGTTCCTCTCGAGCTGCGTGTAATTTTATCTTTGAACGGTCTCATTATTCAGCCTCTTCTTAACCCACTCACCTACGGCCTCAAGCTGTCAAAGGTTAGAAATGCCTGTCAAAAGTTCCTCATATTGAAAAAAATCATGATAGCTCCATAGGCAGTATGTTTGTTTAGATAGGTATTTAATTTTTACATGATTTTTGTAATTAATGTGTTTGTTGAAAGGTTGTTCACATCTTTAAAATATTTTATAACCTTTAAATTTAGAAAATGACATAATTAATTCACTTTACAGTCCTCTGACAAGGCTGCACATCTAATATATTCATGTTTTAGGTTTCAAACATTATCATTATTATTATTATTTGGATTTTAATACCATGGGCCACAGGATTTTACTTTTATTTAATTTTTAATTGGATGTTTTGTTATTTGTAACCATTATCTCCTTGTTCTATGTGTCTTAAATTATGTTTTTTTTTCTTTATCTTTACCACACCTTTTAAGAAAGGTGTTATATAAAGAAAGTTTATGATTATATTATTGTTTGTTTGTGCAGATGAAACAGTAGCTTGAGAACATTAAGACAGAAAGACTCATGATGCTGGAAGTGACAGTGAAGCCAAACAAAGGATCAGAGACCAGTGTGATTTTAACTCATTCAACTTAATTTTATGTTTTTTAATTTAAAAAAAATTACAAAAATAGACACTCTAACACACCTGTGAATGTGGGAACTCTATGATGAAAAGATGATAAAGATTTTTTTTGCATCTCCATAGATGTGTGTATGTGAGCAAATTATCTGAAATTACATAAATCATCACACAGCTTTTTAACAGTAGCAACCAGTGTGTGGGAGCTAACGGGGTAATAAATAATAAAACATTTGAAATTATCCGTCTTTTATTTTGAAATATTTTAAAGGGGTAGTTAAGCTTTTGTGAAGTGCGGTTGTATGAGGTACAAATGGCCATTAAGATGTGTAATGTCTGACTGAAAGGTCTGAAGGTCAGTTACATCACAGCCAGTGGAAAAACTCACAAAACAAAACAATCCATCATATCATGTTAAGGATGCATGATATGGATAATAAGGATGATAAGGATGCATAAAAACCAAGCCTATTTTCTAGGCATTTTCTCGAAAATTGCATATCCATAATAAAATGAGTATCTCTGCAACCACAAGGTCTATTTGAATACTTTTGGTGTCATAGTAAAGCGAAAAAATTGAGAAATTGTTGAGATGTGTAAATTTCAGTATACTGTATGTGTTACTGGTGAAGAGTAAATGAAGATGACACACAGCAAAAATTAAATACATTTAATGTTCGCCTAAATAAAAATCATATTTTCTATGACTTCAGAATGATGCTGCTAAAGCTCAAAACCTCTATCAAATGATTGTACAATGTATGAACATGATCTCTGCAGTGGTTGAATCTGATAAAGTGAAGCAGTACAAAATTATTGAGATTTTTACTACAAAATATTCAGGCGAGCTTTCCAAAATGTCAATTTTTGGCACAGCTTGGAACCACCTGCCACTATAAACCATTGTTTAATTTTTATTTTCACACAATTTGCATGAACTGACTGAAAAAGAATCAACCGGGACTAAATAACAACTACTTGCGTAAATCTGCACTGAGAGCAGCTTATTTGGGTGCAGTTACGCCTGGCTCTATATCTGCAGCGGATTGGTTGATTCGAGTGATTGACAGGCTATACCCACGTTGATGTGATTGACTGGCAGCCAATCAGAATCAGAATTCTTCTCATGAGCCAATCAGAATCAGCAGAATCCTGAAATGTGTGACGTGCAGGCTGTTGTGTGCGGTGCTCGTAAAGGTTCCCCGGCTCCTAAAGCCCGTCCGGACCGATTTAGATGTAACACCGGCCAAAGTTCAACTGGAAATATTGTGGATTTACCCATAAAACAAACTTTTCATGGCAAAACAGCAAATGTAAGAGGAAATTTACAAACATGTTTTGGCCAAGCAGTGTCTGTGTTTGCTCGACTTTGCTCGTTTTTGGCTTCTCTCTCTGCCGTGCTTCTGTGTAGCCGCGGGTGCTATGTAACGTCCCAATCTTTGTAGCCAGCGGCTCTTTCATATGAGCGGTAGCTGATGTGGTTTGCATAATGTACAGTAGTATACGAGCCAGAAATGTGGCGACTGGGTCCACACAGAGGTGCTTCATGAAGTGTGATGTTTACCTGTTTTTTGAGCCTAGTGTTTGGGCTGTGTTTGGGTCATAAAAACATGGTTTTCACAGGCTGTGGGCCAGCTTCTGCTGTTTAATTTGACATACAGTATAATATGACTATATTCTTTCATAATTAGTGCAGTGGTGGCTCTGTGATTGTTCTGCATGTCTTCGAGTTCTCCATATGGGGGATTTTGATTTTGGTTTTTAGCAGGTTGGTTTATTGTTCATTTATGTAGAGGAAGAAAACAAGGAGAAAAGAAACAAGCACATAAATGTTATATACACAGTGTTGATTTACTGTCTCTCCTGAAATTAAGCTATTGGCCAAATAAATTATATAAAAAGAAACATGATATGTCCATGAAATGCACTGAAATCCAGCAATCACCTGTAGGCCATCACACATCCTAATACAGACTGTGATTGGTGTTTAGTGTTGTGAAATAAGGAGGCTTGTTGTATCCACTGGGCTAGCTTTAATGTAGCACACAACAATACAGTCAACGCATCTCTGCCATCCGCTTGACAACAATACTTCTTCTAGTTCCTGTAATACTACCGTATGTGTCCAGCCTCTAGCACCATCTGCTGGCCGAGTGTTCTCGTAACAATTGGGAATGTTGTTCTTTTTTTCCTATTGTAAATGTTCCTTCCTTATTATCTTATTATGCTAAGTTATTTATTCTTTTTTTCATTTTCCACTCTGAAATCCTCATATAGTCTAGTTTCAAATGACTGAGTTAGAATCATCCACAATTGTAGTGAACCACTTCGCGATAACAGGGTCAACAATATGACAATATGATATATAATAATAATTATTATTATTATTATCTGTACTTAACTTTTAGAAACATCTGACTTTTTCTCCACCACATTTAAAAGACAACTATTGTACTTTTTGCCTTTTAAGTGTTCTTACTTTGAAGCAGATTTTAGTCGGTGGGGGAAAAAAATCATTTGTAAAGTGTGATAGACCATATGCTATGATCCCCAGAGTATAAACCAGCAAAATCCTCCATTGCCACTTGTGCATTTTTGAGCACCTCAGTTTCAACTGGGCAGTAACAGGTCTGATCATATTTGAGGTTTTAGAAAAAAAGAAATTTTCCATATCAAGTGTTTGTTGTGTTTCCAATCAAAATTTCATCATCAAAGCTGAATTCAGAGGAATCTCATTGGTATGTTCAAGTGCTTGAGTCCACTATAAAGTTTAGCAGCTGCTTGTGTTTGTCTCAGTAGTGGGGGGGGAGGAGGAGGAGGAGGAGGAGGACATCCAAGACCTTAACACAACTAACGAATCCCTTGCACAATCCAACGCCTTTATTGCAGCATTCATGTTTCTCAAACTGTATCGATGGAAAACGACTCAGAGATTGTGTCCTTTGTTTTGTCTATGTATGGAAACATAGGAAACTTTAAGGTCCTCTATTTCACCCTGGCTCTGTTGTTATATGTATCCGTCATTGTTGCCAACACTGTTCTTATTGTTGTTATTTACTTGGAGCAGAGTCTGCATGAGCCCATGTATCTGTTCCTGTGCTGTCTATTTATCAGTGAAATTTATGGCAGCACGTCTCTGCTGCCGTGTTTAATGGCACAAATTTTATCAGACATTTTTTTTTTGTGATCAATTTTTTATTTTGTTTTATTTCATTACAATTCCATTTATCCATTCCCCTTGACCCCACCCTTGTCCCGGGTCCTGGGGGTAACATTAGGTTAGGGTGATTACAGGGAAAAACAAAAACAACAAACAAACGAAAATAAATAAATAGTTATCAATAATTATCAAAAGTACATAGCAGACATATTCATGAAACAGAGAAAAACAAAACAAAACAAACCAAAAAAAAAACAAAAAAAACAAAAAAAAAACACAAGCCCATCAAAACAACGCTTTGACATTCTCAGCTGCCGCTTCTAGGTTATGTATAGCTTCTACCTTTGCCTTTTGGGCACGGGCACTGGAGATTTCTAGTGACAAAATTTCATAAAATGATAATTTCCACAGATACACATTTAAAACATGTGGTGGTTTCCATCTTTTTATCAACATCTTTTTAGCAGCAGTTAAACCTGCAAACAGTACTCTCTTCTTAAGAAATGATAAATTCAGAGGGGTGTCATCATTCAGAAGCAATATATGTGGTAAACAAGGTATATTTGTCTGAATTAAACGTGAGAGAAGATTCGAAATACTGAGCCAAAAGGAATAGACTCCAGGGCATTCCCACATCATGTGCATGTATGTGCCCAACACTTGGTGAGGACATAGTTGGCATAATGGGTTCTGGGTAATATGGATCTGGCAGCATCGTCTTGGGGATAGATAGAATCTTTGTATTAACTTATAATGAATTAACTGATGGTTGTGATTACGGGATGATAGGGAAATATTACTCCAGACTCTCTGCCAGTTGATGCTAAACCCGTAATCTTTAGTATCCATATTCCAGACGAGAACAATGCCTGCTGGTCCAGTTAATCTTCCTTGTAGCTCATTATATATATAAGACACAAAACCTTTTTCTTTAATCTTTGCAGTGTACAAAAGATGCATTAGGGGATGAATTAATAGTGTTTGATTCCATGGGACACCATATGTACGCATTGCTGTGCGCAGCTGTAAATAAAAAAAGAAAGAGGTGCCAGGCAAGTTATAAGTTTGTCTAAGTTCATGAAATGATCTAAGACTGTCTTCATTATACATATCGGACAGAGTATGAACTCCCTGGTTTTGCCAGGAGGAGAATATGATTGGTTTACCACCTATAAGCAATAAATTGTTTCTAAAGATTGGCGTATCTAAGTGCCACTTTGAATCCCATTTAGCTAATTTGACTATATTATTCCAAACTAAAATTGAGTTTGCGATAATTGGTCCAAATTTGTTCAGACAAAATTTTGGGGAGAGGCCTGAGAAAAGAACATCCTTAAGCATAAAGGGGGATACAATATGATGCTCTATATTCACCCAAGGTGTGTCTGCATTTGGGTCAAACCACCTTGATACAGATTTTATCAAATTTTATCAGACATTCATGAGATTTCACTCTTTTTCTGCTTCCTTCAGATATTTAACATCCACTCATATGTAGCAATTCAGTTTGGGACTTTAACAATTATGGCCTATGACAGATATGTGTGTATTTGTAAGCCTTTGCATTACAACGTCATAATGACTAAAATCAGAGTCCGGATCGTCATCATCATGATCTGGATTATTTGTTTTGTAGAAGTTGGAGTTTTATTGTCTTTTACGATCCGTCTGAAGTTCTGTGGGAATGTGATCCACAAGATTGCCTGTGCCAATCATCTGGTGGTTGAACTTTCTTGCTCCCCAGACAGACTCATGTCGTACCTCCATGATCTGGTCTTCGGCCTGACGTTCGCTGTGGCTGTTCCTCTCACCTTCATCTCCTTCACATACGTGAGGATTTTATATGTCTGTTTAAAATCCTCTTCTGAGACCAAGAGGAAGGCGTTTGACACCTGCACTCCGCACTTAGTTTCTCTCCTCAGCTTCGTCTTTGCCTGTTTTTATAACATGATCAGTGAAAGGTTTGAGATGAGTTTTGTTCCTCTCGAGCTGCGTGTGATTTTATCCTTATACGGTCTCATTATTCCACCTCTTCTTAACCCACTCATCTACGGCCTCAAGCTGTCAAAGGTTAGAAATGCCTGTCAAAAGTTCCTCATATTGAAAAAGTTCACGGTCGCTCCATAGGCAGTATGTTTGTTAGAATTTTTACATCATTTTTGTAATTAATGTTTGTTGAAAAGTTGTTTTCTTCTTAAAAATATTTTATAACCTTTAGTTTTTAGAAAATGACATTTACAGTCCTTTGACAAGGCTAATTTATTCATGTTTTAGGTTTCAAACATTATCATTATTATTATTTGGAGTTTAATACCATTTTTTTTTTTTTTAACCTTTATTTAACCAGGCAGAATCAATTAAGAATTATAGCTGCTGCGCAGCGATGGGTCGGGTCCGGGCTACTTTTGGGCAAATTTAGGCAATTCTGAGCAACAAACAGGAGAATAAGAAGACAGGACAGTTGACCTTATAATGTTCAATTTGCATTAGTTGAGGATTGAACCCACAACCTCGGGAACCAAAGACTGTTGTCTATCGCACTGAGCTACTTGACAAGTGGCATTCAACAGTGGCTTCACAAATTGAGTAAGCCATTCACTGTCGTGTAGGCAGATTTGAAACCACAGTAAAAAGAAAAATCAGTTTTTGAGGTAAAATAATGATATGTATTTGTCAAACATCTACTATGAGTCTAAGATGTTATGAGCTTTCACACATGGTCCAGTCCAAGCTATTTGGATCATCATCGTCTTCATCTCCCTTGCTGGGTCTCGAACTCACAATCTCTGACACCAAGAACCAGCTCTTAAGTCGCTGAGCTAATTGGCTGTTAGTGAGACCTGCTGTGTAGCTTCATTTATCCACTCAGGTGAGTCAGTGCCCGGGCAGCTGTTGTCAAGGCAGATTTCAAAAAGTATCTAAACAAAAATCTGTTAATACATAAATTGCATTTAGACAGCAAAACAGCTTGAGGACATGTGACATCTTGATCTGTCATCAGCATCCTTGTTGGGTCTCGAACTCACAATCTCTGACACCAAGAACCAGCTCTTGTGATGAAATGGTCAAAATGTCAATAATTCAGTCATCTGAACAAAAATCTGATAATACATAAATTGCATCTTGACAGCATGGAAATGTTGGTGATTTGTTTTTAATGAAAAGTGTTTTGCTTCATAAGAGAAAATATGATGTTTATAAATTCCACTCTCACATTGACTGCAGTTGTTCCCATGAGAGCAGAATTCAAAATGTTCTCAAAAATTCAGTTTTTGAATTAAAATTCTGATATTTGCCAAACTTCATCAACCATGACTCCAGAATATTCTCATTTTTTTTCAGGAAGTTTGAAAATGTATTTAGCAAGAATTTGATGGTATATGTTTACAGTACTGTTTACAGTCAAACGTTTTCATGCACTGTAGGCTCAATTTTTGCTTAATCAAAAATCCGAGAAACAAGTTTTGTGGAGGACGGTCTGGAGATGCTCTGTAGCAAGTTTGGTGACAATTGAGCAAAAATTGTGGGAGGAGATACATTTTAAAAGTTTTAGTTATTGAAAAAAACAGAGTGATGGACTTCATAATTTGTAATAAGTTTAAGTGGACAAAAGTTTCAGCAGTATTGAGGCTACATTGTGGTGAAGTTTCAACACTGTAGCATCTACCGTTGGTTTGGTAGGAATTTTTAAAGTTTTTTAATTTAAACGCTTATTGTGCCCCCCCTAGGAGGGGGGGGGCACATGTCCTTGGAGTTGAGTGAATCTGGCATGGGACTGAACCTTTGTGCAAAGTTTGGTGAGTTTTCGCCCATGGGAAGTATGATTTCCTTGGAAGAAGAAAGAAAGAAAGAAAGAAGAAGAAGAAGATTATAGCTGCTGCGCAGCAATGGGTCGGGTCCGGGCTACTTTTGGGCAAATTTAGGCAATTCTGAGCAACAAACAGGAGAATAGGAAGACAAGACAGTTGACCTTATAATGTCCAATTTGCATCATTTGAGGATTGAACCCACAACCTCAAGAACCAAAGACCGTTGTTAATCACACTGAGCTAATTGCCAAGTGGCATTTAACAGTGGCTTCACAAATTGAGTAAGCCATTCACTGTTGCGCAGGCAGATTTGAAACCACAGTAAAAAGAAAAATCCGTTTTGAGGTAAAATAATGATATGTATTTGTTAAACATCTACTGTGACTCTAAGATGTTAGGAGCCTTCGGACATGGTCCAGTCCAAACTATTTGGATTTTTAAACTTAGAGGCTTGCTGTGATGCCACCATCAGTACAACTGTCTTGTGTTTCGCGTTGAGGACAACTGACATTTTGATCTGTCATCATCATCATCATCATCACCCTTGCTGGGTCTCGAACCCACAGCCTCTGACACCAAGAACCAGCTCCTAACTCACTGAGCTAATTGGCTGGTAGTGAGACCTGCTGTGTAGCTTCATTTATCCACTCAGGTGAGTCAGTGCCCGGGCAGCTGTTGTCAAGGCAGATTTAAGAAAGTCAGAAATTCTATTAAACAAAAATCAGTTAACACATAAATTGCATCTAGACAGCAAAACAGCTTGTGGACAAAGTTTCAGCAGTATTGAGGCTACATTGTGGTGAAGTTTCAACACTGTAGCATCTACCGTTGGTTTGGTAGGAATTTTTAAAGTTTTTAAATTTAAACGCTTATTGTGCCCCCCCTAGGAGGGGGGGGCACATGTCCTTGGAGTTGAGTGCATCTGGCATGGGACTGAACCTTTGTGCAAAGTTTGGTGAGTTTTCGCCCATGGGAAGTATGACTTCCTTGGAAGAAGAAGAAAGAAAGAAAGAAGAAGAAGAAGATTATAGCTGCTGCGCAGCGATGGGTCGGGTCCGGGCTACTTTTGGGCAAATTTAGGCAATTCTGAGCAACAAACAGGAGAATAGGAAGGCAGGACAGTTGACCTTATAATGTTCAATTTGCATTAGTTGAGGATTGAACCCACAACCTGTGTTTTGCTTCATAAGAGAAAATATGATGTTTATAAATTCCAGTCTCACATTGACTGCAGTTGTTCCCATGAGAGCAGAATTCAAAATATTCTAGAAAATTCAGTTTTTGAGATAAAATTCTGATATTTGCCAAACTTAATCAACCATGACTCCAGAATATTCTCATTTTTTTTCAGGAAGTTTGAAAATGTATTTAGCAAGAATTTGATGGTATATGTTTACAGTACTATTTACAGTCAAACGTTTTCATGCACTGTAGGCTCAATTTTTGCTTAATCAAAAATCCGAGAAACAAGTTTTGTGGAGGACGGTCTGGAGATGCTCTGTAGCAAGTTTGGTGTCAATTGAGCAAAAATTGTGGGAGGAGATACATTTTAAAAGTTTTACAGTTATTGAAAAAAACAGAGTGATGGACTTCATAATTTGTAATAAGTTTAAGTGGACAAAAGTTTCAGCAGTATTGAGGCGACATTGTGGTGAAGTTTCAACACTGTAGCATCTACCGTTGGTTTGGTAGGAATTTTTAAAGTTTTTAAATTTAAACGCTTATTGTGCCCCCCCTAGGAGGGGGGGGCACATGTCCTTGGAGTTGAGTGAATCTGGCATGGGGTTGGATGTTTCTGTGAAGTTTGGTGAGTTTTCACCCATGGGAAGTATGACTTCCTTGGAAGAAGAAGAAAGAAAGAAAGAAGAAGAAGAAGAAGAAGAAGAAGAAGAAGAATTCCTAGGAATACAATAGTGTCCCGGCAGCTTAGCTGCCCGGACCCTAACAAGTTCTGGGCCATGGGCCATAGGATTTTACTTTTATTTTTCATTGAATGGGTTGTTATTTGTAACCGTTCTCTCCTTGTTCTATGTGTCTTAAATCAGTGGTTCCCAACCTCCCCCCCCCCCCCCCCCCAACCCAACCACTGCCTACACAGACGCATCAAAAGAATAATGTGATACAAACTTTTATTACTAAGACAAACAGTGAAAAAGTAGAGCCCTGCCATGGGTATGTTATTACAATGAGGAGCCCCAACATTTTGAATCTATCCTGAATTATTAATCTGATCTTATTTTGTTTTATTTTTATTTTATCTTTCTGTCCATTTTCCTTGTTGTTATCATGTCCCTATATGCAGGTAGGATGTAGGTTTTTGTTTCTATTGTCTTTGTTTATACATGATTTTGATTATCCAATTGGCTGTGTTATTGGGATTTTAAAATTTCAATATGCACAAATATAATTTTGATAACCTTACAACCTCAGAAAAGACAAAGCTCTGTGGACCCCCTGAAATCTCTGACACCCCCCCAATGTCTTAAATTATTATGATACAGTAGCTTGATCACTTTATTCTCTCCATGCAGAAAGACTTATGATGCTGGAAGTGACAGTGAAGCAAAAACAAAGGATCAGAGACCAGTATGACTTTAAACTTCACACAGGAAGTGCTCCGGGTCATTTCACCCCCCCTCCGTCAGGTGGAGGTCTCGGCTTTAGGTGGGTTTATTCCCAGCAGCTGTAACAGGGTGAAGTACGAGTAGATCCACGGTCTGGAGATTCCCTGAGTCTTCTCCAGACCTCCAGCCTCCAGAGCGAGACCTCTTTTAAAGGCCAACTGCTGCTGCAACAGCGCCATCTCTCTGCAGGGAGGACAGGTGGAGACAGCAGCCGTGTCATTTCACAATAAAAGCTTTTTCCGGCATTCAGAATCAGTAACCAGGGCCGTTGTATAGGGGAGAAAGGTGATGATAATTCTAGGGGCCCAACGCCCAGTAGGGCCCACAAAACACCCCAGTAGTCTAATCTTTGTATGACTGATTTATTCTGCATAAGACCCTGACTAATACTCATAGTAATGCTGCATTAGCATCAAAATAAAGTAGGCTAAATAAAAAATGATAATACCTACGTAGTCTAAGAAAAAAAGTGGAAAAGTCAGGGGCCCACTTTGGTATTCTTTCAGGGGGCCCAGAATTCCTAGCAACGGCCCTGTCGGTACCATATGCATTCAGGAGACAGACTCAATATTTTACCTGGCTCGCAGCTCCGCTCGCAGCCTCTCCTCCTCTGCAGCCAACATGGCGGCCTCCTCTTTTCTCCTCCTTTGCTCCTCCTCCTCCTTCCTCCTGGCCTCCTCCTCCTGCTGCTTCCTGCGGAGGTAGTCCATCCTCTCGCTCTCATCCATCTCCTGCAGCTTCTTGTTCTCCTCCTCCTGCCTCTTTCGCTCTTCCAGCTGCAAACGCTCCAGCTCAGCTGAAACATGATGAAATGAACTGGATTGTTATTATTTTTAAAAAGAAAAAGAAACTGAAATAGCTAAGGGGACAAAACTGAATAGCTGACTCACAAACACAAAATATAGCGGCCACACTCAGTATTGGTGCATTTGCAGTTTATAATTTATAAAAAATAAGAGTAAATCTGATATTTTTTGCATCTCCATAGATGTGTGTATGTGAGCAAATTATTTGAAGTTACATGAATCATCACACAGCTATTTAAGATTGTTTAACAGTAGCAACCAGTGTGTGGGAGCTAACGGGGTAATAAGTTATAAAACATTTGAAATTATCCGTCTTTTATTTTGAAATATTTTAAAGAGATAGTTCAGCTTTTTTGAAGTGCGGTTGTATGAGGTACAAATGGCCATTAAAGCACACTAATGTGTAATGTCTGACTTAATGAAACACAATGAAGCCAACAGCACAACCTCTTCCTCTCCTCTCACCTCTCCTCCTCTGCTCCTCCTCCTCTCTCATCCTCTGGAGTCTCTCCATCTGCCTCCTCCTCTCCTCCTGCCTCCTCCGCTCCCTCTCTCTCTGCTCCTGCTCCCGTCTCGCTCGCTGCTGCTCCTCCTCCTCGCGCCTCCTCCTCTCCTCCTCCTCCGCCAGCTTCTTCAGCCTGGGGGTGACGGCAGCACCGGTTCTCAAAATGATCGTTGAGTTAAATTAAAAAACTATCGACTTGTGAAGAAGGGAGTTTTTTTTTCTTCTATACATCTGTGTTTTACCTGTTTATTTTAGCTGTGTTTTACTGAGTTACATCATGAGAAATATCCAGATCTGGCTATTTGGGGGTTGAAGCATCTTTTTGTCTCAGTTTTTACTCTTTTCTAAGTGTAAGTTCTCACCTCTGTAGAAGTTAAATACTATATAGTTAGTGTAACTTTTTAAATCCTTATATAAAAGATGAGACTGTGACCTGTCATCCAGCAGCACAAGAGGATAAATCATGTTTTGTGATCTCTGTATTAAAGGAGAGGATCACAGTTTTTCAAGCCTGATATCAGAGGCATTACTGGCAAATCATGTCCATGAACATGGGACATAAAGACGGACGGACCTGAAAACATGGCCGTCACAGGAGTTGAGCATTAAAGGGATAGTTCACCTAAAATTCAAATTTCACTCATTATCTACTATTTGGATGTTTTTTGGTGTGTCTTTTTGGACAAAGAAAAGTGAGCACCATTCACAACCATTATATGGACAAATACTGCTGCACGGAGCCCCCCGTAACTCAGAGAAGGCACGGAGAACTCTGAAAATTCTCCCAGCCCTTAGTCGACATGAGGGTGAGTAGATAATGATTGAAATTTGAATTTTGGGTGAACTATCCCTTTAAACTGTTTCTGTTTTTAGTGCAGTGACGTGAGATGACCACTGGAGGTCAGCAAATATCAGATAAGATCAGATAAAATAAATAAATTAAAACAGCATAAGTTTAAAATTAAAAGATAAGTAGAGATAAGAGTTTCAGTTTCTCTATAAGTTTATAGGACCTGATCTCCTCGGCTCTCCTCCTCCTCTCCTCCTCCAGCTCGTCCTTCATCCTCTCCTCCCTCTGCTCCTTCTCCTGCTGCTTCCTCTCCTGCTCCTCCCTCTCCCTCCTCTTCCTCTCCACCTCCTGCCTCCGTTTCTCCGCCCGCTGGGCCAGACGCAGAGCGGCGGCCTCCTCCTGCTCCTCCTGCTGCTGCTGCTGCTGCCTCCCGCTGGGTGTGGACGACTAGATCACCAACACACACATCAATCAAACATGTGAAACAACACTGTGAATGAATGAATTGAATTTATATTTATTTACGTGTCGTGCACCAATTAAGGCGCCCAGCCTATAAGGGCTTACAAGACACATTTCATATTCAGACACCAAACAAAATCATCAGAGCACAGACAAAACAAAACAAAAACCACATGGAATTCACATAAATAATTCACTTTTTCTTTTTAACCAGGCCCTTATTTTCTGAAGAACCATTCCAACTTTACCTCATCATCAACCCAAAACAACTCAGGTTTCACATTTTGCATTTTCTGAAACAAAAACTGCCTGGCTTCGTCATTTAACGGACAATGAAACACAAAATGCAGTTCATCCTCAATTACATTTAGATTACATAATGTGCATAGTCTTTCATCCTCAGGTTAAACCTACCTACTTCTATTGCCAGAGGGAGAATCCCAGCCCTCAACTGGGCACATAAAGATCTCTTGGATCTATCCAGTGGCAAAGTCACATAGGGTTCTTAACAATATACATTTTTCAACTGGCAATAGGTTCTGAGCTTTGGTTTAAACCAGATATCATTAGCCCATTTTTCTTCATACTCAAGAAATAACTTATGCTTCACAAAATTAACATTACAACGCAAACCATTAGTGAAAATATGTTGTTGATCAGCCTCGCTAAAAATAGCTTTCATGTCACGATGCCAAGGATAGTTATGTGTTTTATCCCAGTTAAAGACTTTTTTGGCTATTCTATCCTCTGGCATAGAAGACAAGCGATTCCAAAGCCTAAGCATTTCCCCTTTCTGTTTAATCAAACAGGGTTCCCAGCCCATGCTGTGTTTTAAAACCTGTGTGTGTTTCTTACAAACCTCCGGCGGCTTTACGGGGTTCAACATCAGCTGTTCCTCCGTTACCATGACAGTTGAACACGATGACAGGCGGCCACGCGACGAGGCGAGCCCCATGGAGCTGGCTGGCCCCGCCCCCTCGCAGTGGGAGGAGTCAGACTTCCTGGAGCTGCTCTGATCGACGTGTGATGAGGCGTGAGAGGAGCTGAGTGAACTCGCTGATCGGACGCCGCCGGTGGAGCGACGACCCGCCTCTGAACTTGTGTTTGTGTCGTCGTCGTTGTGTTTCTGTGTCGCCGATCCTGGATTGTCGTTGGATTTTAGTTGAGACTCTTCCTCCGTCTCCTGCTCCGTCTCCACAGGCTCAGAGTCGTTTCCTGTGAGAAAAGAAAAGTGCTATTATATCCTTGTTTCTACAGAGTCATGTAAAATATGAACCATGAAATTCTGTCAGATCTGCTGTGTGAGGTCTTGAGTTATGGTTAGAAAGTGTCTTCTGAGGTGACCTTTGACCTCTGACCACCAAAATGTCACCAAATAAGCTGATTAGATACGTCCCCTCAGGGTGGGAAGGTGCTACAGAGTTATTGTGTTCACAAGGCCAAAAGCATGTTTTTTTTTAAGGTCACTGCTCTCGACCTTTGATGCCTTTGACAGCAAACACCTCATCAGTTCAGACTTGAGTCTTGCTGAATGCCTGTGCCAAATTCAAACCTCATCTTTTCACCCACAAATCTTTAAATTAATCTTCACTGGGTTTAAAATGTTGGTTCACCCTCTTTCCTCTTTCAGCTCTGACGCGGTCTTAACATTAAAGTTTCAGATTTCCAAAAGTAGTGGCGAGAATGAAAGAATTTGTCTGTTTGAGGTAAATATATAATTCATATTGCTACAAAATATATGAAGAAATTGTGTTTAAATTCTTGTACTTCTTGTATTTATGATGTATGTGAATATGCATGTCTTGAATAATTATAATATTTCTCACCAGCCACTATCTCTTTAATCTTCAGCCCCCTCCTCCTCCTCTTCTTCCCTCTCCCACTCCCGGGAGACACCTCGTTGTGCTTCGCCTCCCCTCTCTCCTCCGTCGTCTTCTCTCCTCTCTCTCCATCTCTCTTTTTCTTTTCCTGAATAATAATAATAATAATAATAATAATACATTTTATTTGTTGGCGCCTTTCGTAACACCCAAGAAAAAAAAAAAACTGATATGAAATACAATAGCACATAGGCCTATAAATACATACACAGAAAATCAATACAGTTATAAAGAAGAATTTCATCACATATTTTCCATCTGTGTTTACATTCATAACATTTAACTTAACTTTTTAGACATTTTATAAACATGTTAGACTGAATTTAATGTTTTTAGACACACATTAAAAGTCCTACAATCCTATTACTCTGAATGATTGACAGCTCAGTTGAAACAGGCTGGAGACAGACACTCACCACGGACTGAGGATCAGGGCGGTCCTCAGTCTCTACAGCCTCTCTATTGGTTCTCTCCTCTTGTTTCTGCCTCCTGATTGGTTGAGAGTTGCCTCTTGTTTTTTGTCTCTGCTGTTCTCCGACTTTGCTCTTCCTCTTCAGTCCGTCCGATTCTTTGGTTTTCATTGTTTTCATTTCCCTTTTCCTGAGAACACAATCGAAAGAGTCAAAGGACTAACAGATGAAAAAGTCTTTTGGTTGTTATTGCTAGTTTACCCAGTCGTTACTGCAGCTCCCTCTGAATCTGTCCTCCTCATGTTCTTCCTGCTTCTGTCCACAGCTTCTTCTGTTGGTGCTTCACTCGTCTTGATGTCCTGCTCACTGTGAAACAAATCACCTTTGTACTGATGTTTCTCTTTGGATGAACTAGAGGGACTTAAAATGTTTCCTATAACAATTTTTTTGGTCCCAAACAAGCAGCAAACTGTGAAGCCAACACAGAGGAACCAAAAGCTGCAGTTCCTCCAATGGCCACTGGAGGCTGGCTCCAGAAGTGAGTCAATATCCATTGGCTGTAATGTAAAATGCCAAACTTCACAGCAGAAATGGGGTTGGAAATTTCCCACAAAACCTGTATTATTGTGCACATTTAAAGGGATACTTCACCAATCATCTACTCACCGTCATGCCAAGGAAGGGTTTGGAGAACTTACGGAGTCATCAAAACGCTTTTGGAGTTCCGGGGGGGTCCGGCTGGCAACGGGTAATGGTGGCAAATTGTGCCCACTTTTAAATCGTCCAAAACACACACTATGAAACATCCAAATACCTCCATACTACAAGATTTACTGCAAGATGTTCTTCCGTGTATACATCATGCATCCAATGGTTTACAATGACGAACGAACATCTTGCATCAAATCTCACAAACATTAACAGAGTCACTGAGCTACTGCTACAACAAGGCTAAATACAGAGATCAAATTATTATTTTACGAACAACTTTTTCATGTGGCGGCTTCAGGACACTTGGGTCAGTACAGACGAGCAGTATGGAGGTATCTGGATGTTTCATAGTGTGTGTTTTGGACCATTCAAAAGTGAGCACTATCTGCCGCCATTATATGAAAATCCGTTGGCAGCCGGACCCCCCCTGGAACTCCAAAAAAGTGTTTTGATGACTCCAAAAGTTTTTCAAACCCTTCCTTGGCATGACAGTGAGTAGAAAATTGGTGAAGTATCAAGGTACCAAAGAGTTGTTGGGGAGCTCATCTCTAGCTAAACACAAACAAATGAAACAAGGCCGATAGCTGAGAGCCACTGCTCACTTTCACTCACTGTCTTTAAAAAACCAAAGGTCATAAATCTTGGTGAAATCACCAACAAATATGAATCAGTATTTCTAAATAAAAACAGTCAAGAGTCGAGGAATGACTTGGAAAAAACGAAGCTACACTTAACATAAGAAATCAAGTTAAAAGTCAGTAACACAAACCCTGGTGGCTGTGATCCTGACAGGTGGTTTGTCTGTGCTGTCATGTCCAGATCTTCCTCCTCTTCCTCCTCCTCCTCCTCTTCTTCTCCCTGTGAGTCGCCTCCTTTCCTCTCCTCTCTCCTCACAACCTCCCTCAGTGGCGGAAGCTTCATGTTGTGTTTAGTTGCCTTCTTTGATTTCCTCCAGGTTTCTATTCCTGCCCCTGCACTGGCTTTAGTTTTGCTCTGGGTCACAGCTGCCGGAGCAACAAACAGGAAGTTTGGACAGAATTCAAATAAAAAGTCAAACAATGATGGAGAATAAGAAGCAGTTTTACCTGCGTCAGTGAGGTCGGTAGGTGAACTACGAAAATCTATGAGCTGGTTGGAGAAAATAACAAAGTCAGTTTATATAATACAAAAAGGCTTGCTCCTGCTACCTGCTGTGTTGATGAACAATTTCAGAAAGTTTAAGTCACTTATGATAACTATGCAAGAATTTTCCTACTACCTCTAGGCTTTGTGCTAAGCTAATCTAGAGCACTGGAAAAGAGAGTAACGACACGCATTGGTTCAATGGAAGCGCCTCCTGATGGCGGAATATGGGTATTGCAAAAGCGCCCAAGAACTGACAACTCTGCATTGTTGGTGAATGAGCAAGTGTGGTATTTTCAATATTTTAAGGACATTTATAGATCACCCACATTAATAGCATCATTGAGGATCCTTTACAGATAAATATTAACACATAGGCTTGTAAAAACAGTTATCTACATTAATATTTCAATCTACATTTTGTAATAAACAAATTATAAGTATAATTTGATATGACCAAGACACCTAAAAACAAAAACATGGCCGTTTTCATCAATTTACAAGCAAGTGGGCAACACACATACATTGGAGTGAATGAGTTCTCTGGGCGCTTTTGCAATATCCATATCCTGCCACTCGGGGCGCAAAAAGCTTACCACGGGAGTAAATGGTGGTGTCGTTACTCTCTTTTCCAGTGCTCTAAGCTAAGCTAAGACATGCACTTTCATGAGGTCAGTAAAAAAAAAACTCCTCAGAACCCACCTGGTGAATGGGTGGAGGGTGCTGGGTGTTACCCATGAGGTCATCTGACTTCAGCCCTGCCCCTCTGTCTGAACACACAATGAGCAGACAATAGTTAGAGCCAGTAAACAACCATGGACGGAGTTGTTGACGGTAATTTACTTAAAGCAGAAGTAAGCGGAATGTTTGTGTTAATATAAGTCTTAAATAGTTATATCTTCCGACGGCAATCACTTAAAGGGACAACGAGGAGTTTTGGAAAGCAAAGTGTTCTCATACTACATTTACCATGAGCCTCTGCGCGCACAGTGAAATTCTTGGACCGGCGCAAGACGGATGTCTTGCCAAGAGTGTTTTCATTCATCAACAATGAAAGTCAGAGGTTCTAAGACGATCAGATACTGTCGTAGTTCGGACCATAAACAGCGATTCGGCGGCGTTATTCTCATGACCCGCTGGGCAGCGTCCGCGAAACCGAAAGTAAGGAAACACTGGGCGGCTTGCCCAGCGTTTCCGCCACTAATTAAAATAACAAAATGGGGCGGTGCGTGGCGCAGTGGGTAGAGCGGCCGCCCCATGTGGAGGCTACAGTCCTCGACGCGGGCGTCCCCGGTTCGGATCCCGCGTCGGGCAGACCTTTCCTGCGTGTCATTCCCCCTCTCTCTGCCTCACCCTTTCCTGTCTATCTATACTGTGGACTATCGAATAAAGGCAAAAAAAAGCCAAAAAATATACTTTAAAAAAACAAAAAACAAAAACAAAATAACGATAGAGACAAAATGATATATTTATCGAAAATGGAGCCATTAACAAATGTGGGTTGCGTAGATTCATTCATATTAATGCAAGACTTTTTTATAACCAAATAGAAACTCGTCGTTGTTCCTTTAAATAGAGTGTTTGGTCCGAAACACAGGTCTGTCAACACCCTGCTCTGCTGTAAGCCGAGGAGAAAACTTTCCTTGTATCCTACAACCTTTATCCAATGAGGAGAGAGAACGGCATAAAGGGGCGGTCCTCTCTGTGTGTGCAGCCAAGGGATGCGCGTGAATGTGGTGACGTAGGGACGAGGGCGGGGACTGCTAACTCCATCAGCTGACAAGAAGTTAGCCAAAACGACCGGATCACTTACTTCTGCTTTAATCATACATTACATGTGCTGACCTGTGTGTGTGTTCTCAGGCTGCAGCACAATGACCCAGGGTAACGTTTCCCCCTCTGTCGACAAAACCTGCAAAGCTGAGAAACAAAAACAGTGAGTTACTGATCATTAATTTAAATCTTCACCTCTCCTTCATGCAGATTCTGACTTCAGCTACAACACAACGTTCATATCATCACACCGTGCTGCTGTGGTCCATCATCATCACCCTGCGACGGGTCCTGGATGCTGTCGAACAGCGACAGCTGAATGATTTCTCCATCGGGACCGAGGATCAGGCTGCCAACAGATTCACCGTTCTGCAAATCTGTTGTCACAACAGAGACACGAAGCCTTTAATATTTTAATGTATCACCATGACTTCATGTAATTATAAACCTAGATCTTCAACTTCAACTTCAACTTTCAACTTTCAACTTTCAACTTTATTGTCCCCAAAGGGAAATTCATGTTGCAGAAGGGCAAAAAACACAGAACATATAGAGCACATCCGCACAAACTCTACACAACATTGAACAACATTGAATGGCAGTACCCCAGAGGGCAAACTGGGAGCTGTTCCATACAATCGAGGTAAAAAATAAATAAATAAGAGTGTATCATACCTGTTTAGTATTTGAATTAAGTTAGATAATGGCTTGTGTTATGAATGAGTTTGAGTTTTTCAGTCTATTTGATTTGGCTTTTGGCAATCTAAGTCTCCTGCCGGAGGGAAGGAGCTCGAACTCAGAGTGTAGTGGATGGTCAGGACACTGAATAATGTCCTGAAACTTGGAAATTATCCTCCTGTGAGAGATTATGGACAGATCGGGTAATGTGACCCCGATGATTTTACTGGCTACTATGTTCAAGCCTCTTTTTGTCTCCAAGTTTGAGACTGCCAAACCAAGAGATGATGGCAAAGGTCAGGACCGAGATAAGATGCATATCTGTCTCCATTGGCCAGATTACAAATATAATGGTGATATGTTTTGGTTTTTGGACGGCTCCTCCTCAGTCCTAAGAACAAAACAGCCAAACATGTATATGACTCCACCAGTTTCGCTAGCATTAGAAATGAAACCAATAGATGGGTGAATTAGTTGACTAAAACAAGCGGCAGAAAAATCGGAATGTCTCACACTAATCCATAACTGTTTAAGTCATTTTATACCTGTACCCAGTGTTCACCGATCTGGACAAAGAGGTTCTTCTATGTTATGGATGCTGTTACAGCTGCTCAACATCTGCATTCAATGTATTTCAAAAACCAGATCCAGATTCAAGCCCATCCCTTCTCTATATAACCTTCACACCTTCAGAGCATCATGTTCTGGTCTCTGTGGTGTATCTGCCATCACCTCTGAGCTCCAGCGGCAGGACGCCCCGGACCACTCCTCTGTCCGCCTCACTGTTGACGCCACCGGGGTCCTGGAGGTCAAGCAGTCGGTTCTGTATGAAGGCCAGAGAGCTCTGCCGGCCCGGACCTCTCCATGCTGTAACCCAACCCAACGCTGCTGCTGCTGCTGGAGGAGGAAGAGGCTCTGAAGGAGACGACACAGAGAACATCAGAATGAGCTGCCTTGACATCTAAAACTGTTCAGTTTGTACAGTGTAAGGTGTCGACTGTACCTCCCCCTGACTCCAGAAGAATTATAGAGCCTCTCTCTGAGGGCAGCCTTCCTCCTCCTCTTCCGCCTGCTGCCGCTGTCTGTTTTTTAAATGGCTCTCTCTCTGTTTTTTCTCTTCCTCTTCTCTGTTTCCCACTCATCTCTTCTGAAAGACAGGAAGACAGCGTTGAGGAGTTCAGACTGTAACAGAGTCATTCAGAGAATTCAAGTTATCCTTTTTAATTCACAGCAGAAGGAAACAACCTCTGTGTTGCAAATGAAAAGCGACAAATCATAACAAACATGATCTCAAAACACAAGTTAAGGTCATATAAAGGTCGTATAAACCATAAGAAACTTCAAAATGTCAAAATAAATAAAAGTAAATAAACCTCCTCAAGTGAGGAGACAATCATTCCACCCTCAAGCAGCTAAGCTGATGATGTTTGCATTTCAGTTTGGAGGATTTCTTGACATTTCAAGTCCTATTCTTCAAATATCATTGTTATTAATAAACACAGATCATGAATGAAACTGTTACCCTCCCTCTCAGGAAACAGCAGAGGTAGAACCAGAGGCTGTCGTCGGAGTCTGTTCACACTTTCTCCAGACTGAAACTCGTCTCTTTCTGTTGCTGCTGGAGTTAAAGGGTCCTGACGGGTCGGCGAGGCGGCGGCGGTGCAGCTCGTTGCGATGGGAGGTAGATCTACTGAGCGTCCCATGTCCAGAGGAGGAAGGACGAGGCCTGTGTGACGGAGTTCATCAAGGTCAAAGTTCAGGTTAATGTTGCTGCTGAACTTCTTCTACTTTTTCCTGGTACTTTGACTGTGGACGGTAGCCTACCTGAGGTGGAGTTTTTCTCAGGCTGCTGCTCTGCTCCGCACGGTCGCACTAGAGAGAAAATTACATCTTTACTCTGATGCACTAAACAGGAAGTAGGGTTAATGCAGTGTTTTTCAACCTTGGGGTTGGGACCCCATGTGGGGTCACCTGGAATTCAAATGGGATCGCCTGAAATGTTTAGAAATTGATAAAAAAAAAAAAAAAGACTGATAAAATATTTTAACTAATTATTATTCTTTTTAAAGGGACAACGAGGAGTTTCTCCATCGGCAGAACGAAAAATTCCGTGACAATAAAAAAGTCTCATATTAATGTGGTAATGGTAAATGGTCTTGTATTTATATAACGCTTTACTATATCTGAACGATACCCAAAGCGCTTTACAGTACATCACATTCACCCATTCACACACACATTCACACACTGATGGCGGAAGCTGCCATGCAAGGCGCGAACCACGACCCATCAGGAGCAAGGCGGGTAAGGTGTCTTGCCCAAGGACACTACGGCAGCAACCGGGACAGAGCGGGATTCGAGCCAACCCTCTGATCATCGCTGGTCGAGCCGACCGACCAGCGTTTCCTTACTCTCGGTTTCGCGGCGAGTCATGAGAATAACATCGCCGAATCGCCGTTTATGGTCAGACGGTATCTGATCGTCTTTGAATTTTAATTATTGATGAATGAAAACATGAGTCCGTCTCATCAAAGAATTTCACGGTGTCCGCGGAGGCTCAAAAATGTAGTGTGATAACGATTTGCTTTTTCAAAACTCCTCGTTGTCCCTTTAAAATTACAATTAAAAACATCACACACAATGTTAAACAACTGTATTCTATACTTTCACTTTATCAAATATAAATTGAGTTCAAATAAAATGCTGCATATAAAAATATCTGAGCGAACGCATTTTTATTGACAGGGTCACCCGAAACTTGTGATGTCAAAATGGGGTCACAAGCCAAAACAGGTTGGGAACCACTGGGTTAACGACTCAGATTTACAAATTTACCTGCCACCTTGTGTCTGTTCCCACTTCTGGATCTGGATCTGCTGCTTCGATCATCCACCACGTCATGGACACAGTTCCTGTCTGGATAATGGAGCTCTGCACTTCCTGTGCTGTTGTTGTTTCTCTCAGTATAATGTGAACTTTCAGAAGGCTGTGAATTCATGTCTAAGTAAATCTGCAACAACACAATCATTAATACATATAAAGGAGATCCAACAAAGGTCTTTAGATTGTGCTTCAGTCACCTGAGGTTCCTCTGGTTCTTCAGGGGTGGTTGCTACATAGTGTATCCAGGGCTGAGGCTCCGTCTGTGGGGTCGGACTCCTGGAGTCACACGGTATCTGGAGGAACAGATCGAGTCTGACTCTGTTCCTGCTGCTCGGCTCCTCTTTATCTGCAGACAAGTCAAACATACTTGATTGTTTTCATTTGATGTTGTTGAATTTAATCTATTCGCCCACTCAGTATTCATTTTTTCTACCTTCTGCATGATTCTCCAGATGTTTGGTAGTTTTCTCAGCAGGAAGCCACTGTGGGTTTAAATTAGGAGGCGGTTCTGGACCAGGTTCTGCTTGTGTGGGACGAATAGACAGAGGACGGTCCGGAACTGGAGGGAAGTATAGAGGAGGAAAGAGAGGAGGACCGAGTTGGGACGAGGGGAACTGGAGGACAGAGACACATTAAAAGTCATTGGAAGTCAGAAGATTATAATGGTTTTGTAGATCACAAATTAAGAAACTATTTCCATATCCAAATCACAGAGAGCAACATAATCATCCTGTAGGATAAAGGGACCATAAAACCAAAACAACATCTCCCCCAAAATACCCAAAGGTTTCTAGGGCAGAAACTGTGCGCAAAACCTTCAACGTTAGCCTACACAGCACTTTCATTAAATTACATATAAAAAGGATGTACTTCTGGGCCCTGATCAACAGCTGAACACTATGGGAATGTTGAAGGTGGTGACTTGGGTTAAAATAAATACTTCCTTGACATTAGAGGATCTTTGTTGTCATGGTTACAGTAGGCTAATAAATGGTTGGACAGTCATGGATGATGGAGACCGTGGATATTCAAAGCTTGGGGCGAGACCGAGCTCCGTGTGTGTGCGTGTCTCAGACGTTTGATTGACGGATGACAGATCCAATATCAGAAGCTGGTGAATCGTGAGCAGGCTGACGTATAATCCGTGTGCCTGCATTATCCAATGCGGAAAAAAATACCACACTTTCATCCCAAATTTAATCAAAAATAGAATTTTGCACAAAGTTTGGCCTACATCGTCTGACAGATGAGTTATTACACTAATTTTATGACCCAGAGTGGGCTCAAATTCAATTTTCTTTTTACCTTTAACAACCAGCAGATTTCCCGAGAGAGCAGACTGTACATCTTGACAGAGACGTGGCTAACTCGCCTGATACCGGATTATAATCATGCTACCCGGACTCCACCTTGGCTGCCTCTCATCAGGCTGTGGACTGTCCCACGAAGAACAACAGGACAACTGATCGACTGTACACCAATGTGAGGAATACAGAGCCACCCCTCTTCCTCCTCTTGGGAAGTTTCTGTATTATACGCCCCATCAATCAGCCAGTGGTTTATAAACAGTCAAGAGCTCTCATAAGACCCTTTATAAGTCATTATAAACTAGATAGTTATTCATAACTGTTGATATAGTGCATTATGTGTGCTATGAGTATAGTCATAATGCATTATGATTGATTATGATGAGCATTATAATTCACTCTGAATGCGTTCATAATGCACTATAGATGTGGTCTTCATAGAAAGTGTTACCATAAGTTTTTTTTTCATGTTTGATTCCACCTGCCTGGTTGTTGGCGTAGTTCAAGATGGCTGCTGTCAGCTCCCTCAAAGTGCTCAGTTGCTGCTCAACGTGTGGAGCGTTCGGCCGGACAAAGCTCCTCCTCTTCCTGTTACCAGTATCTGGTCCACAGTTGGTTTCGATGGTAACCAGGTCCTAGAGACAGGATGAAAGGATGAAATAAAATCAACCGCAAAAGTCAGTCTTTGGTTTCTGTGTGGGCAAGCTCGATGTACACACACACACAGACACACACACCTGCGAGTACAGCAGTAGTGGCCCTTTACGAGTGCTGTAGGTCTTTGGCAGCGTTGACTCTTCTTCCACAAGCAGACGTCCGCTGCTGGACAGACGCAGCAAAGACTCCCTGGACTTCCAGATATAATAATCCTATTGGTAGATTGATGGTAGATATTGATTATAATCGGAATGGACTGACTAATAAATGAATAGAAGGTGTGTGTAGGTGTATGTTAACCTCTGGCGTGAAGCAGACGTCCAGCCGTCCATCACGTCTCCCTGTCTTTCGGTTGGACGAGACCAATCGACCACACCCCCGACTCAGCCGGGACAGAGACAGATCTTTCATGATGTCATGTTGCCTGGAAACACCTGAGTCAGAGATGAATGATTGGGTAATTTTGCATACATTTACTGAGTTGATCTGGCAGGTAAAGTTGTATCTACACTCATGGCTCCATGACAACACTGTTTGTTTGATTGATTTGTGATTAGTCATGTGGTAATCAGTTAGCCTGCATATGAAACTAAAAGTACTGTTCATGAGACAAAGCATGGAATAAACCTACACTTAATCAGGGTCAGTGTCATGTATTTAAGTCTGACCTTTCTAAATCTGGCATGAACACAGGCTCTCACAGACACATCACAGCTCCATTTATAGACTGTGTAAATTCATTTAGTGTAGTGTTTATTTGTATAGTTGTTATTGTATTTTTGCACTTGTAAGTACTCTTCCTTGTTCCTTGCAAGCCAATTCCTTGTAAGTGCAATACAATCTATTCTGATTCTAAATTGTATTGAGTCTGTGATGAGATATATGATTTTGATTTATTTTAATGGTGGCCTCCGAGGACAACAAAAACTCCCCAAATTTGCAAATTTACAAAACAAACTGTAATTTGCAGGCTCCCTAGGTTGAAATCTGTGTGGTTACGATCTATTCCCTCAGTTGTCTTATAATGATGTCATTAGTTTTCGACTCACACGTGAGAGTCAAGTTGACGTGCCCGGTAGAATAAACAATAGCCAGATTTACTCTGAAAATGTGCCTGCGAATTGATATATCTTTGTTGATAAAACAAAGGGGAACGCTTCAGACGACCTGTAAGCATATGAGCCTTCAACTTGACTCTTAACTTTTGTGGGATGTAAATAGTCTGAACAGCCTAAGATCCATCCACTCCCATTATACGCTGCTGTGGCGATGCAGGGACAGACAGGACTACAGTACATGCATAACAGGAGTAATTAAAAAGAAAATCTTCAGATTCATCCCCTCAACTATACCCTCAGGTTGAATTTGCCTGGAACTGTCCTTTAAGTCACATCGTAAGTTAAATGAGTACTATAACATCACTACTGCAAAATTTAATAAAGCAGAACTGAGAGTGAAGCTCACAGCTTCCAGTGAAAATCATGACTCATCAAGCTTTCATTTTAGCTGGTTCTCCTGATTGGGTGAGTTAATATCACAGCAGAATACACTGCTAAAGGAAGTATTTTACATACATTGTTTAATTTATCAGTTCCCGATCTCACCACATCTGACTTGTATCATGTTTAAGCAGAAATTATCAATAAAAGACAAAAAACTGGACATACCTGCAGCTTTTCAATCACTGCCCTCTCTCTTCCTTTATTTGTGAGAGCAAGTGTGAAACAGCACTAACACCTACTAACACTGGGCTGGCAGAGTTTGACCACACACACACACAGACACAGACACAATCCTGTCTTGACAACAGAGGACTGTGCATTTTGTGTTTGTCCCTTTGTAGTTTACCTCTACACTCTAAATTCATCAATCCCATATAAAAAGAAATCAGAAGTTGAAACTTGTCCTCTCCTCTCCTCTTATCTATTCGATTAAATGTGTGCTTGTTTCTTCCTGGGAAAAGAAAAGAAGTGTCCTTGTAATGCACAAAAACTTGTGTGTGTGTGTGTATGTGTGTGTGTTTACATGCCTTTGTGTTACTGTGTCCAACTCCTGTTGCTAGGTTTTCCACAGTTGGTGCTCTGTGTTTCTGTTGCTGTGGCTGCAGGGACAAAAAGTGAAACACACACACACACGCTTGAAATGTCATTAAACTTGCTCCCAGCCCAGGTTTCAATCTTACCTTGTATCAATTGTGATGGCTGTCAGACAGATGGGATTAATAAATCTTCCATTGTGAACCCTAAAAACCTTCCCAGTCAGGTCTCCAAGGCTGCCTTCAATGTAAATGGCAGTAGGTTCAACAGGCCGGTCGGCTAAGGAACACCTTTATGGCCACCTGTATCCATGATCTCACAAGACAAAGATCTCCTAAAGGGGGCGGAGTCATGGTCTGCTGGTGTCCTAAAGGGGGCGGAGTCTGACCTCTGACATCTGAGTCCTCAGCTGTCACAGGAGAACAGGAGCAGATGCTTTGGGAGGTTTTAATTCATGTCTCCTGAACCATCAGACCTGGACCTGGACGTCTCCAGAATTTCCTGTAACTCCCTGACAGGTGTGAAGAGCCAAGTCCTGCTGCTGGAGAGAGGACACGGTGCTCAGAGTCAGAGTCAGAGTAGGGTTAATGATGAGGAGAGAAACAGATCAGGAGTCATGGAAACCTGGACAAAACAATCTGAGCCTCAGCCCCGGCAAAGACCAGAACCAGAAGCAGAATCCAGGACAAGAATGAAAACCAGAGCTGGAACTGGAACCAGGCTAAGGACCCGAACTGGGACAAGTACCGAATCATCAGACCCAGAACCAGGACTGTGAAAATAATTGGAACTGGAACCAGAATCAGAATCGGTAGCAGAACCAGAACCAGAACCGGTACCATGGCCAGAACCAGAACCGGTACCAGGACCAGAACCAGAACTGGTACCAGAACCAGAACCAGAAAAGGATTCAGAACCAGAACCAGGACTGAAACCAGGACCAGGACCAGAACCGGTGCCATGACTAGAACCAGAACAAGAACCGATACTAGAACCAGAACCAGTACCAGAACCAGAACCAGAACCAGAGCCAAAACTAGAACCAGGGACCAGAGCTTTCATGCAAACCCCCACGCACACACACTCACTCACTCACTCACTCACTCACTCACTCACTCACTCACTCACTCACTCACTCACTCACTCACTCACTCACTCACTCACTCACTCACTCACTCACTCAGAAACCTCTGATTAGGCCTTTTTACTCTGTACATCCTGATCCTACAAGGCCAAACTAGTTGAGTCTCAGTTGGCATTACGTGATGTTTCTACCCGGGCAACAGTATAAATGTTTAGCTTCTGTTTGTCTCAGTGGGGAGGGAGAGGTTACAGCACTGTTGTGTTTCCTGTTGATCACACATCAGTCTGACTATTTGGTGAAGTTTGATGTGACTCATGTTGCAGAATGTTTTTTCTAAAATAACGATTACATAGTTCAAAAGGTTTAATGCTGTTTTGGAAGCAACTCTTAAAGATGTTCCTTAATAATATATTCCTTAATCATGAATACATTGCTATGTTAGCTCAGGATTGGAAATAATATTTAGATAAGATACAAGTCTCAGTAGTGTCCTTAATTTAAATATTAGTCAAACTTATTCTTATTGACTTTTTGAATCTTTGAATGTATGCTTGTGTTTTATTGTTCGGCCAATGGAGAACTTAACAGAGGTAGTGTCATTTGTGTTGGCTATGTATGGAGACATGGGGCAGTTTAAGTACCTGTACTTCACTCTGGCTCTGTTGTTTTACATATCAGTTATTTTTGCCAACACTGTTGTTATTATTATTATTTACTTGGACGAAGGTTTGCATGAGCCCATGTATCTGTTCCTGTGCTGTCTATTTATCAATGAAATTTACGGCAGCACGGCTCTTCTGCCCTGTTTCATGGTACAAATCTTATCAGACACTCATGAAATCTCTTCCTTTAACTGCTTCCTTCAGATATTTAATACCCACTCATATGTGGGGATTGAATTTGGGACATTAACAATAATGGCCTATGACAGATATGTGTGTATTTGCAAGCCTTTGCATTACAACACAATAATGACTAAAAGAAAAGTTCAGGTTGTTATACTTGTCATCTGGATTGTTACTTTCGTTGAGGTTGGAACTTTATTGTCTTTTACTATTCGCATGAAACGTTGTCGGACTGTGATCAACAAAGTTTTCTGTGCACATCACCTGGTGGTTGAACTTTCTTGTTCACCAGACAGAACAGTGTCACAGGTCCATGATCTGGTGTTTGGCCTTATCATAACAGTTGCTAGTCCTGTTGTTTACATCACGTACACGTATGTACAGATTTTGCAAGTGTGTTTAAAAGGGTCCAAAGAGACCAGGATGAAGGCCTTTGATACCTGCACCCCACATTTAGTGTCAATCATCAGTGCTGTCTTTTCCTGTTTTTACAATTTGATCAGTCATAGGTTGGACAGGCTGACGGTGCCATATCCTCTCTGTGTTGCCCTGTCAATGTATTTGCTAATTATTCTGCCACTTCAAAACCCACTTATGTACGGTCTGAAACTCTCAAAGATCAAACAGGCCTGTAAAAATCTGTTGACATTAAAAACATCTCAACTCTAAATTTTTCATGGAGCATATTTAAATTCTACACTTTAGGTACAAAACACTCATAACAAGTTTGTTGAACATCTGATCCACTGTAAAAAAAAATATTGAAACTGCTTCAAATACAAAACTTGAATCTTCTTGGGTCGCTGTCGCTGACCTGTAGCAGGTTTAGTGATTTCACAAAGAGCAAGAAATATTATAGCTGCTGCGGGTCGGGTCGGGTCCGGGCTATTTGTGGCAAATTTAGGCAATTCTGAGAAACAAACAGGACCAGTTGAGGATTGAACCCTCATCTTCAGGAACCAAAGCCCTTTGTCTATCAGTCTAAGCTAATTGGCAAGTGGCAATTCAATAAGTGAATCCATAAGTTAATAACTGATGTTTAAATATGCCATTCTTGCATTGACTCCAATTGTTCACATGAGAGAAAAATTCAGGAATTTGCAGGTACATGTTTACAGTGACGTTTACACTCAAACATGTTGATGCACTGTAGGCTCAATTTTTGATTTTTGACATCCATAATTATTATAATGGCTGATTAAAGAATACTTATTTTTACACTTCTCATAAATTAGAAGTATAACTCAAAAAAGCAGGATTTTTACTCGATTACAAATACAAATACAAATACTTTTCCCCCTCAACAAATACAAATACCGGATGCTGTGCACACCCCTAATTGCTAGTATTAGTGCATACTAGTTTGTGGTCTTCATGCTTTAAACCACATTGTAACTTGTTAGGGTTATTAGATGACTATTAGATTACTACACTATAAATCACACCCTTTGTCTTTCATCCAAACAACAATGCACTCACTCACCCACACCCACACACACCCACACACACACACACCCACACACGCACATACACTACTACATGTTTTGTATTGTTGGTTTTTATTTTGTTTGTTTTGTTTATGTTACTCTCTTGTCTGCTTGGTTGTTTTCCACTATCTGTCCTGTTTGTTGTCATGTAATTTCACTAATAATAAAAAAAAAAAGGAAAAATGTCTTGGCCACTGGGTACTTTCCAGTGAGGATAGATAGATAGATAGATAGATAGATAGATAGATAGATAGATAGATAGATAGATAGATAGATAGATAGATAGATAGATAGATAGATAGATAGATAGATAGATAGATAGATAGATAGATAGATAGATAGATAGATAGATAGATAGATAGATAGAGAATACTTTATTCATCCCTAGCAGGGAAATTCAAGTTAGTCCAGTAGCTCACACAACAATGACACAAAAAAGATGAACACAAAAAACATTTAAGTGTTATATAAAACGATTGCAGCAGGAACAAATGATCTCTTAAGTCTTTCAGTTCTGCAGGTCAGGGAGATGAGCCTTTTACTGCGGCTGCTCCTCTGACCTGAGAGGGTTTTGTGTAGAGGGTGTTGGGGGTCACCCAGGATGGTCTTCAACTTACACCCCATCCTCCACTTAACCACAGCCTCTACCAGCTCCGCTCCCTCCCCCATCACAGAGCTACATTTTTTGATGAGCCTGTCTAGTCTGTTCCTGTCCCTGACCTTGATGTTGTTACCCCAGCAGACAATAGCAAAGAATGTAACACTTGCAATGACAGACTGATAAGCAGCATTACATTACATACATCAAGACCTGAGTCTTCTTAAAAAGAAGAGCCTGCTTTGTGTCTTTTTGTACACATCATTTGTGTGTACGGACCAGTCCAGCCTGTCATCAAGGTGTACTCCAAGGTACTTGTATGACTGAACCCTCTCAATGTCCACCCCATCCACAGTCACAGGCCGTAAGGATCTTTTGGACCTGCCAAAGTCAATAATCATTTCTTTGGTCTTTGATGTATTAAGCAACAAGTTGTTCTTGTTGCACCAGTCTGTGAACGCCCCCACCAGGTCCCTGTATTCATCTTCCTGTCCCTTCTTCACACATGCCACTATGGCCGTATTGTCAGAGTACTTCTGAACATGGCAAGATTCAGATGTAGATGTGAAATCTGCAGTGAAAAGTGTGAAGAGGTAAGGTGAGAGCACAGTACCTTGTGGTACTCCTACACTGCTCACCATTCCCCAGCCTCACATACTGTGGCCGCTCTGTAAGATAGTTATAGACCCACAAGATGATGGTTGGATCTACACCCATCTTCTCCAGCTTTCCTCTCAGAATACTAGGTTGAATTGTGTCAAAGGCACTGGAAAAGTCTAGAAACAGCAGTCTCACATATCGCCCAGGTTCATCCAGGTAAGAGTAAATCCGATGCAACATGTAGATGATTGCATCGTCCACCCCAATGTTCTCCCGGTATGCAAACTGCAAGGGGTCCACAGAATGCTGTACTTGAGGTCGAAGGTGGCGAAGTAGTAGTCTCTCCAGAGTCTTCATAATATGAGAAGTCAGGGCTACTGGTCTGTAGTCACAGATTCCTGCTGGCCTTGCCACTTTGGGAACCGACACCAGGCACGAGGTCTTCCAGAGAAGAGGAATCCTACATGACTGCAGGCTCAGGATGGAGCAGGGCCGCCAGGTAGAGCAGGACCGCCGGAAGCAGGACCGCCGGATGGAGCAGGGCCGCCAGGTAGAGCAGGACCACCAGAAGCAGGACCGCCGGATGGAGCAGGACCGCCAGGAGGCTCAGACCTGGACTTCTTACTCAACATGAAGATATTAGTATGTAACGTAACATATGATACTATCATCCTCAAATTTAATGCAATGAATTGCACAGAATCTTCTGGTTATGCCTTTTTACTCCGTATATCCTGATCCTACAAGGCCAAACTAGTTGAGTCTCAGTTGGCATTACGTGATGTTTCTACCTGGGCAACAGTATAAATGTTTAGCAGCGACTTCTGTTTGTCTCAGTGGGGAGGGGAGGTTACATCACTGTTGAGTTAACTGTTGATCACACATCAGTCTGACTATTTGGTTAAGTTTGATGTCACTCATATTGCAGAATGTTTTTCTAAAATTACGATAGTTCAAATGGTTTAATGCTGTTTTGGAAGCAACTCTTACAGATGTTCCTTTATCATGTCTCATTTTTAATGATTCTGCCTTTCTTTTTATTTCAATTCACAATGCTTTTTAAAGTATTATGTTCATCAATGGGCAAATTCTTAAAATAGAAATGAATGAAATCATAAAATAGAGCAATACATAAAAGACAAATATATTCCTCAGTCATGAATACATTACTATGTTAGCTCAGGATTGGAAATAATATTTTAATAAGATACAAGTCTCAGTAATGTCCTTAATTTAAATATTAATCAATCTCATTGTTATTGACTTTTTGAATCTTTGAATGTATGCTTGTGTTTTATTTTTAGGCCAATGGAGAACTCAACAGAGGTGGTGTCATTTGTGTTGGCTATGTATGGAGACATAGGGCAGTTTAAGTACCTGTACTTCACTCTGGCTCTGTTGTTTTACATAATAGTCATTGTTGCCAACACTGTTGTTATTATTATTATTTACTTGGACGAAGGCTTGCATGAGCCCATGTATCTGTTCCTGTGCTGTCTATTTATCAATGAAATTTACGGCAGCACGTCTCTGCTGCCCTGTTTCATGGCACAAATCTTATCAGACTCTCATGAAATTTCTGCCTTTTACTGCTTCCTTCAGATATTTAATATCCACTCATATGTGGGGATTGAATTTGGGACATTAACAATAATGGCCTATGACAGATATGTGTGTATTTGCAAGCCTTTGCATTACAACACAATAATGACTAAAAGAAAAGTCCAGGTTGTTATACTTGTCATCTGGATTGTTTCTTTTGTTGAGGTTGGAACTTTATTGTCTTTTACTATTCGCATGAAACGTTGTCGGACTGTGATCAACAAAGTTTTCTGTGCACATCACCTGGTGGTTGAACTGTCTTGTTCACCAGACAGAACAGTGTCACTGGTGCATGATCTGGTGTTTGGCCTTATCGTCACAGTTGCTGGTCCTGTTGGTTATATCACGTACACGTATGTACAGATTTTGCAAGTGTGTTTAAAAGGGTCCAAAGAAACCAGGATGAAGGCCTTTGATACCTGCACCCCACATTTAGTGTCAATCATCAGCTTTGTCTTTGCCTGTTTTTACAGTTTGATCACTCAGAGGTTCGACATGCTGTCGGTGCCATATCCTCTCTGTGTTTTCCTGTCAATGTATGTGGTAATTATTCAGCCGCTTCAAAACCCACTCATGTACGGTCTGAAACTGTCAAAGATCAAACAGGCCTGTAAAAATCTGTTGACATTAAAAACATCTCAACTCTACATTTTTCATGGGGCATATTTAAATTCTACACTTTAGGTACAAAACACTCATAACAAGTTTGTTGAACATCTGATCCACTGTCAATAAAATCTGAAACTGCTTTAAATACAAAACTTGAATCTTCTTGGGTCGCTGACCTGTAGCAAGTTTCGTGATTTCACAAAGAGCAAGAAATATACTGTGAGTGTGATGTTTAAAATGTTGTTGTTAAACTATTTAGTTATTTTTTATTATTATTATTATTAGCCTATTTCTAGTGTTGTTGGAGCACAATGTGAAGATAGAAAAAATGAGGCCTATATTTAACTTGAAATTTCAAATCTTCTCTTCAAAAATACTGCAGGATAAACACATAATCAGAGTATTCAAATTCTTTAAGTGCTGAAGCCAAGGTGACTGGACTTCTTTATCAGTTTCATAAAGACTTTTCAGTTCCAAGTATTTAACCTCAGCTGGGTTTAATTCTTTTACTCCCCAACCAGTCTTTGTAACTGAAAACACCTTTTGAGTTACAGTCAAGGTGAAATATCTTAAAGAAACAAGAAGTCCAGTTGCCTTTGCTTTGGCCCTTAAAGGTGTTCGAAAATAAATGGCAGTTTGTCCTGTTTGTCGCGCCTCCTTCCACGAGTTACTGCACAAGTTTACCCGAGTAAGGAAAACAAATTTGGGTAACGCTTTATATTAAGGTCCTTGTAATAAGCATTAGTTAATAGGTAATAAGGCCCTTATAAGTGATTACAAGATGCTTATTAACATTATTATGCATTTATAAGACTATATATGTATTAATAGACTCATTATAATATAGTTAATAGCAGACTATAAGAGATTTATAATAACTTATAATAAACTTAGTTAACTGTTTGTTGATGCTTATGAACATTAATAAAATCCTTATGAGTATCTTATAATTGTTCATAATAACATTACAAACACATATATTGACTCAACTAGCCCAATCATTATGTCTTTATTAATCTTAAGGTCTGTGTAATAAGCGTTAGTTAATAGGTAATAAGGCTCTTATAAGTGCTAACAAGTATTAATAGTCTCATTATAATATAGTTAATAGCAGACTATAAGAGATTTATAATAACTTATAAGAAACTTTTTAACTGTTGATGCTTAAGAACATTAATAAAATCTTCATGAGTATCAATCTAACCCAACCATGATGTCTTTGTCATGCCTTTATTAATCTTTTTTTTGTTTGATTTATTAACATTATACTTTATTGCTCATCTACGTATTATAAGTTTACTTGTTTACAGTAAACTGTGCTTTTTGCAGGTACTGGATCTAAAGCGAGAACAATGTCTTATTAAGGCTGATAAATCTTTTATTATGCATTTGATTTTGGTTTTCAGAAAGGTGCGTCGGAGGAGAAGAGCAGACTTGTAGAGTTTCTTCTCACTTGAAACATTTTACCCTTTCGCTTTTATTTTGAAGGCAAACAGCAAAACCGGAAGTTCCGGTTTAAGCTAGCAGCTGATAGCTTAACACATGCCCATGTGTAAAATGGAGGTAGTTGCCCAACATTTTTGCCCCCGAGTAGAATTCAAACCCATTCTGGGCCTCGAAAAGAAGCAGCTGACAAGAGGAAGCGTTGTGAGACGGTGGATGACTCTTCTGGTAAGTTTAACTGCTGCTAACTAGTTAGTACAAACTCAAACATGCACAGCTAACGTTAGCCGAAGCTAGTGTAGACCTAGCCGCCTCCTGACTGTTGCTGCCCTACGGAAGCGCTTCTCTGTGTATCAGTGAGAACGTTTTTATATTAAAATGTGGTTTATTTTGTCTCCAGCTAGGCTTATATACATACAATGTACATTGTCGAAATATATAACTTCTCTCTTTCGTTGTGCACCGTCTGATATGTTCTTGACACTTTTCTGTACATGATAGCCTACTTACTGCTGTGTACATTCAGCACAGTCATTTGAGTTTGAGTTTGAGTTTAATGAAATGTGCTACATTAAGACTCTATTTAAAATGCTTGAAAATTAAACTGTAAAGTGTTATTGCAGGATATATCGAGACTTTTATTTTTTATGTTTTTCATTAAAAAAAATGTCATTATGAAAACTCAGATGTAAATTTCCTCTATCCTCATTCTCTCCCGACCCCTCCTCAGACTCCTCAAGCTCCTCAACCTCAGATGATGGCAAGAAGAAGAGGAAGAGGGAATTGCTTTTGATGCAAACAAGAGTGCAAAAGAGCAGCTGCGTTAAATGTTCAATGGAATTAAAAATTAAAAAAAATAAAAGTGTACTTTTTTTTCAAAGACCTGTTTTAGGTTATTTTTATACATTTTAAGTATAAAAATCATGTTGCACTTTGCAAAATTGCACTTTTTTGAGTTAAATTATTTGTATAATATGCCTAAATGTTTTAAAGGTGCTTTCTACCTGTTTTAGGTGATTTAGATTTTTATACATTTTCAGTAAAATGTCTCTTTACTTGACAGCAATGAATAAAACAATGTTGGGCTTCACTGTTGAAACATTTGTATTACTATGCAATCTTTTCTTTACATTTCATCAACCTTGACCACATGTATTGTTCATTACAGATGTGGAAGTTGTGAAAATCATTGTTAACCATTAATGAATGCATTACAAAAGATTTATTAGACTTAATAAGGCATTGTTCTCGCTTTAGATCCAGTACCTGCAAAAAGCATAGTTAACTGTTAACAAGTGCATAGTTAACTGATAATAAGGGCATAATAATGCACAATAAAAATATTTATCAGCCTTAATAAGACATTGTTCTCGCTTTAGATCCAGTACCTGCAAAAAGCACAGTTAACTGTTAACAAGTGCATAGTTAACTGATAATAAGGGCATAATAATGCACAATAAAAGATTTATCAGCATTAATAAGACATTGTTCTCGCTTTAGATCCAGTACCTGCAAAAAGCATAGTTAACAGTTAACTAGTGCATAGTTAATTTATAATAGATGAGCAATAAAGTATATATTAATGTTAATAAATCAAACAAAAAAGATTAATAAAGGCATGACAAAGACATCATGGTTGGGCTACACTCAATGTGTTTGTAATGTTATTATGAACAATTATAAGATACTCATGAAGATTTTATTAATGTTCTTAAGCATCAACAAACAGTTAACAAGTTTCTTATAAGTTATTATAAATCTCTTATAGTCTGCTATTAACTATATTATAATGAGACTATTAATACTTGTAAGCACTTATAAGAGCCTTATTACCTATTAACTAACGCTTATTACACATACCTTAGGATTAATAAAGGCATAACAAAGACATAATGATTGGGCTAGTTGAGTCAATATATGTGTTTGTAATGTTATTATGAACAATTATAAGATAGTCATAAGGATCTTATTAATGTTCATAAGCATCAACAAACAGTTAACTAAGTTTATTATAAGTTATTATAAATCAATTATAGTCTGCTATTAACTATATTATTATGAGTCTATTAATACATATATAGTCTTATGAATGCATAATAATGTTAATAAGCATCTTGTAATCACTTATAAGAGCCTTATTACCTATTAACTAATGCTTATTACAAGGACCTTAATATAAAGCGTTACCCAAATTTGATTGGTCGTTATCGAGTGGGCGGGATATTCAATGTTTGGGGCGGGACTGAGCGCTGTGTCTGTGTGTTTAGCTAACATAGCTAACTGTTAGCTTGTAGGCTTGCTACGTTATAGCTCGCTAAATTAGCTAGCAAGGCTATATGGGCTGTAGGGATCTGGAGGAGAGTGGAGTAGGGACGGAGGATCGTTTGTGTCGGTGGTGGTATCCCTCGTTTTTCTCAGACGTTTGATTGATGGATGACGGATCCAATATTATTGGCTGATGAATTGTGAGTAACGTGACGCCTGCATTATCCAATGTGAAAAAAAAACTACCCCACTTTCATCCCGGATTTACTCTAAGAACTCTAGAATTTTGCACAATGTTTGGGCTACATCGTCTGATAGATGAGTGATTACACTAATTTTAAGATCCATAGTGGCCTCAAATTAAATTTTCCTTTCTGAATACCTTTAAGGACTGTGGTGATAACGTACATATTATAAACACAACTACTACAACACCAAGAGTCCTAGTCTAGTTACAGTTTCTGAACCCTGAAGTTTGACGGCTGCAAAGTGGGAGTGAATGGTACGAACCTGACACAGCCACCCTCATACAGAACTATGATGGCAATGACAGAAGTAATGAAGGACAAAATCAGATCAGTGGATCCAGAAACGTAGTTACCAATGACCACACACTTAAAGAACAGGAAACATAAAAACATATTAGATATAAATTAACTGTTGTGCTAAAGATTCAGTCCTACAACACAACAACAATGTTTCCATGGGTGCTACTAAAGCTGTTTTCCCACTAAAAATGCCGATTGTTAGCAGGTCGACCCGCGTTTAAAAAACCCGCATCGACCCGCTAAAAATCGGCATTTGGCCCCTTTCCCATTGACCAAAATGAGCCGAGGCTGACCCCCCGCTGGGGGACCAGACAGAGCATAAACCAGTCGCCCCGCTCTCATCCGCGGTGCAAGAAACACAGTGTCATGCCACAGCCACCCGCCACGGAGTGTGTGAGGTCCGTCGGCTCTGAGGCAGACGAGGCTTCTGGCCGACCTGCACCAGGACCGCGGAGGACAGCGAGTCTGACGCAGCTGTATGACAGACGTCCGCGGCACAACACGTCAGTTAAACAGACAGTCGCTTCTTTTGTTTTTCAATCGTTTTTGGTCAGTGTTGTTTGATCTTATGATCCCAGTCTCGAATGAGAGCAGAGCTTTGTTTTGGTACGTGATATGAGACACGACCGGCGCGATGACGTGGCGGCACGTAACGCTCAGCGTCATCACGTAAATTAGCGCGTTGACCCGAGTCTGGCGTTCCCACTGCAAGCTGATCGGAGCCGAGCCGATTAAGCCGATTTTAACCCGCGTCGACGCGGCTCGGTGCGCCTTTCCCACTGACCAGTGGGAAAGGCAATAAAGTTCCAAAGGGGTATATGAGACAAACCAGTGCAAGCCCTATTCTAACTTTTAATAGTAAAAGCATTGGACAACAACTATAATTTTTCTTTTTAAGTTATTTATTTTGCCTTAATGCTAATAGACAGAGGGGAGATATAATATTGTGGCGAGATGAAGGCTGTAAGTGGGTCTGACGACAACGCCACCTGGGGAGTTTCGCCCCAGGAGATAGTTATGTGTTGTAAATAACAGTTAGATGTACTACAGGCTACAGGTTCGAACACCACTGGCAGAGACGTTTTTAGAGAAGTATAAAAATAGTTTTCTTTTTATTTCTCACAATTAATAAATGAAATGCATCAATCAATAAGGCTGCATAAACACTCCAGCTGGGGCCGAGAGGAGGGGGTGAACAGGGCTGGGGCTCATCACGGCGGACCTAAATCAAATCAAGGGAGGGATTACTAACCAAAAACACCCGTGGCACTGCACACACACACAAGGGGATTCGTGAAGAAAATACCACCACCAGGGATTGGGTCGCCGCTTGGCCCACAGCACCTGTCCACAAAGAAAAAGAGAAAATAAATAAACAGGCCACACAGCTGAGCGCAGCAATAAAATATCACACGCACAAACAATGTATTGCAAATAAATAAACACAATAAATCAAGATTCCAAAGACATTAACAAAATACCAAAATCAAGCAATATGTTTTAAACACGGAAAACAATAACAAAACAATAATTCAATATTAATTAAACTAAACAAAATTAACAAAATAAGTCCTGTTTTATAATAGTGGGAATTATTAAGAAATTAACTAAAATGCCTGAGACTGGAATGAGACGCTCGGCGCAGAGCCGGTCTTGGTCACTAGGCAGGCTCGGGAGAGCCCCGAAGCCACAGAACAGTCCAATAAGGCAGAGTTAAATACTCATACAAAACAGCAGCGCCGTCCAAGGAGCCGTGGCGATAATTGATTGAAGGGACCTCGCCGGCGCAGCGTCACAGCCGATCAGGAAGGGTAAACGCACGGCTTCTGCCTGATTCAGCTGTGACAAGATATTAACAATTAACCGGGAGGATTAAACAGCGATTAGAGGAAGAGAGGAGGGCGGACAACGCCGACTTACCAAGAGAAGCCACCACCACACACAGACGGCCTCCAGCGGGGCAACTCGGCCCCCCCCGGCAACAGCAGCCAGCCACACTACAGTAATTAAACAGAGAACCGTGTCACCAATGCGCCCTGTGGCACGCTAAGTGGGAGGAAGGACAGCGGTGCGCATACCTGTAGTTATACCAGAGGAGACGTGCGCCACAATGATCCACCACGGCAAACAGAGCTTCCCACACTCAAACACCAAAAGGCTATAATGCCTGCTCCGGCTCTGCCACGCCAGGCCACAGCCACCACGGAGACGAGCAGAGACGAAAAGGAAGAGGGGCTGCAGGTGTGACCAGACCAGTATTAGAAAGTTCGCAGCGCCGCCCATCAATCAGCGCGCCCATCAACACCTGCGGTGGATGGAGCAAGGAGGAGGGGGGAGGGGATGGGAAGGGAAAGACCATCCTGCCACAATATGATACAGAGGACCACAGGTTGAACTCAAACCAAGGCTGCTACCAACATTAGGGTTGCATCTTAACCTGGAAACACTTCCTTTGTATTTCAGGACTGAATTTGGAGTGTGTTTGTATCTTTCCATGTGTTCTCT